>NC_045763.1:80733957-80851457 GCF_008692025.1 Phocoena sinus | reverse complement strand
CCCTCCTTCCCAATCCTGCTTCAACCGCCCCCAACCCCCATTCCCGTCACACCTCGGCGCGCGTTACAAATATATTACATATTCAGAGTGATCTCGCCGCGGCGCCCGCGGGAGGGGCACATTCTCGGAGCTTAACATCCACCACGCGGAGAGCGGCAGGACGCCGGGGCCGACCGCTGGCAACAGGAACAGGAAAAAGACCCAGACCGGCCCTGAATCTGCGGGCGCTTCTTTTACACTCCTACCCTCGAATCTCGGAAAGAAATTCCCACTGGAAAGGAGATACTAAAAGCGCCGAGCTAGGAGGCGGGACCTCCAGTTCTCGGCCAAGGGGATCCAGTTAAGTGTATTTTAATTCTTTCACAACGGCCCTCCCAAACCTTAAAAACCTAACCAATTGCAGGCACACACACAAAAGGGGGAAGGGTAGCAAAATCAATCCGCCGAGTTCAAAGAGCCAGGGCTTGGGAGGAGGCTGCAGGATGCTTGGCGCCGGGCCGAGTTCGCAGCGGAGGGTCCCATCGACCGCGCAGAGGCGGCAGACCCCACCCGAAAGATACCTGGCTCTGTGTGTGTGTGCGCGCGCGCGTGTGTGTGTGTTGGGGAGCGTCACACCCTAATCCATTCCACTGCTTGCCTGTCTACTCTCCCCTACCAGCCAAGAGCCTCCCATCCTCAGAGAGAAAAATGTGTGTGGGCACATTACGCACCATTAGGGAGACACTACGCTTTTAATGTGGCCTAATTAGTGCCGCTAACCGAGTAAATATTATTATATTGAATAATGATAATATGATGAAAATATTAATGCTTTTGAACTTTGCACGTGGGAGCCGTTCCTTCGGTACTCCCGGGACAGCCCAAGCACGCTCAGATCCACCAGCAAACGCGGCCCGACGCATCTCCTGGATGACGAGCCCACAGGCCAGCTCATGACACACATTGGTCTTTGCAGACACATAAACCCACTTTGGGCCACGGCATGTATCACCCACCATGCAAAAGACCTCCTTTCAATGGCGTCCTCTTTTTCTCTGGAGCAGGCCGTGAAAAGCCAACCACGCTGGGGTCCCTCTTTCCTGCACTTCTGTTCTGCACCCCAGGAATGTTGGGGTGTGCGTGCCGGGTGTGTTCCTCCTTAACAAGGGCCGCCAGACAGGTGGAGTTGCGGGAGAGGACCCACTTAATTAGCATTTAAATTCACAGCCCCCCTCTTATTGCCAAATACTTATCCCTTGGGAATTTGGTGCAAATCAGGCATTTAACAATTAGGAAATGTGGAAGGCTCCTCAAAATAGAGATTCGAAATCTTAATTCTCCTAGCCAGTTTGGAGGGTCAAGGGCATGGGGGAAGCGTGAACGGGTTGGGTGGAAGGCTCACAGTGACAGGCAATGGTGTGCCGGCGTCCCAGTTGATCAGCATACCCACTCCTTCTTCCCTCCTCGCACCCCACTCCATTCTTATGGAGCCCCAGGAGACAGAGAGGAAGAGTCTGGCTGTCCAGTGCTCGGTGCCTGAAGACAGGCCAGCTCTTTCCTGGTTGCTGAGCTGGACAAGGGCAAAGGCCTAAGAAGAGTTTTCAAAGTTAGGCGATCAGTCTGTCCGGGAAAGTGGGGATGCGTGGTCCCGGCTGGAGAGCGCCCCCTCTCGGGCCGAATTGCTTCCTCCCCGCTGCTTGAGGGCCCACAGTTCATTTCCCGCACATTTTGGGGCTCTTCTTCCCGGAAGCTACGTCCGCGCTAGCTGCTGCGGACCCAGCTGTTCTCTGAGGCAGCTCCTTCTCCCCTGCCAGGTGCGTCCGCACCAGCGATTGCCTCCTAGACACGTGTCCAGTTCAGCAGATCCTGGGACAGAGCGGTTAAGCCGGGGTGAACCCTGGAGTTGGAGGATTTTGCAGACCCCCGAGAGGCTGCCAGAGAGGATGGAGACCGTCCCCCACTCCCCCGTTCCCTAGCAAGGTGTCTGGGAACTTAACCCCGCCCGCACCGGAGGCGGGAGCCAGGGCGGGGAGCTTTCAATTTGTTCCAGTGATGGCTCTTACTTAATAAGGCGATTGATTAGCGCTCAAAGTGCCGTTTTAATTAGCCGCTTGTTAATTAACATCGCAAATGAATTTCCCCTTCCCTGATTGGCATCTTTGCCCAGCGCTCTGAGGGTTTCCTTTCTCCTCTGCCTCGGCCCCTCCATTCCCTCTGAACCTCGGGAGTTGGTAGAAGAATCAACTTCCTTCATGAACCTTAGAGGCTTAGGAGTTCTTTTCATAGTGGGGCGTGTTGGTGTCACACGGGGGCCCTTTCATTTCTCTAAAAGCCAGTCTTCGATGGACCATGATTCAGTTTAGAAGGAGTGAAATAAAATCTCTCCCCACCTTCTCCCCCGGCCCCTCCAACTGCCTCCACTTTTTCGTTTTTTCTATCTCCCTGACTTGGAGGGAGACTTCATTCTCCCTCCAGAATTTGGAACTCTAGAAAGTAGAAAGGAGTCAGGAATAGGGGTGGGCCTCCCCTATTCCATTACAGTCCTGGTAGGAGGGAGCTGGACCATCTCTTGGGATCAAATCTAAGACTGTGTAACCTGCTGCAAAATTCTGCTGCTGAGGTCTGTGAACATGTGCAGTGAGTTACTGTTCACTCCAAGATGCTCCCAGAGTATCTTGTACCTTCCTGAAGCACACAGGAGAGAGCCTTAGAGCCAATATGCGCCCACACACTGTAGCCCAGCACCCCGGCTAGGAGATTAAAGGTTCGACAATTTTTGGACGCTTTTGCGCAATTATGACTCTTAGCTACCGTATAAATCCCTATATATATCATATCCCTCTTTGGGATGCATCCCTTTTCTTTCATGACAGAACACACGCTTTGTTTCCTTTAGGAAGCCTTTCTGTTCCCCCCATCTCCTCCCGGGGTTGGACTCCCCACTCTTTCTTTTGCATCCCCATTGCAGCATATTCATGTTGCCATCATGGCATTGTGACAACTTCCAGCATGTCCAAACTCCTGTTAACTCTCTCATTCTCAAGCACCTGGCACAGAATGCACATTCCGCAATGTTGATGGACTAAGTGAATGAACAAAATGAGTGAGGGAAGGAAGAAGTGAAAAAAACACGGCTACCGTATGTTACCCATAGCTAGAAATAATGGCCACCTTTGCGTTGTTCGTCTGTCAAACTCTGGCTTCACATTTTGTAAAGAGCTTATACATAGAAGGTCTTATTAGGTCATCACAAATACCCTACTCTAGGCAAGGGTGACTCTTCCCTTTAATAGAGAAGGAAGTTTGTGACCAGAAAAGCCAAGTGCCTTGCTCAAGAACATTGGGAAGTGGCAAAATGAGACTAAAACTCCCTCTTCCAGCATCCTTTCATTTACATGTCTACTTGCCTTCCTGCCGATTGCTGGGTACGGCACAGATCTAACCCCCCAAAGAGAGCCAACTTCACTAGGTCTCTTCTGTACTGCTGATCTCTGTGGTGAAGCTTATAGCGCTCACAAATTTTATTATGATGCGAGAACTAGCTCTCAAAACTTTTATTCCCCTAGGAAATTAGCAATTACATAGCCTATCACTTTAACCTGTTGTTCTGTTAAAACAGTTTTCAGTTACCTTATTCTTTTCTCCCACTTTACCTTTGCTCTCTCTGCTCCCAATCTCCACCCTCTTAGTTTCAGTTTAAGGGACTCAGTTTCAGTGTGTTCATGTCTTTTTCTTTAGTATTATTTTCCTAAGCAAACATGCTTCAAATCCTTAATCAGTTGGAAATATATTGATAGGCTGAAAAAACAAAGAAGGAAAGCAAAGTATGCTTTCAACGTTTCTGTAGCTTTGTAAACAGCGAGAGGTCACACTATCGTCAGGGAGTCAACCTTAGTAGGAGAGCTTATTTGTGTATCCGGCATTTTTTACAAAAAGAAACAATAGCAGGCTCTCTCGGTTCGGGGCTCTTGGCGCCGCCCAGTGGAGGGAAGCGCCTTTCCACCCCATTCCTGTCAGTTGGCATTGTCAAGTGGATCCCAAGAAACGTTCAAATTAAATATGATAGGAAGAAGCACCAGTTCCAAGTTCACTGTAATGTATAGGTGTGTTTCTTCAAAGTTCAGTTCTGTTTTTTTTTTTAACTGATGCTCCAGTTTAACACAATCCCAAATACCAAATCTTGATTGTAAAAGAGGACCACCGAGAGTGTATTAAGAACAGAACTTGTAAAAATATGCGAATGTTTGAATCATTCTCTGCAGCGGGGAGGGAGCATCTTTAGTGGTGGTCGGGACTGATGTGTCCTTCAGAGCCAGGAAGGAAAAGTTCTTTATTATTCATAGTTGGCAAAAAGCTGCTTTCTCTGCAGGAATTCCAAAATCTTCCAAAAATTAAAGAATTCTCTTTCTTCCTTTGTTGTTTATAAGAAAATGAAGACCTGAAAGTGGAAGATCATTTTCAAACCTATGTCAGTTTAGGGACTATATTTCTTTGTATGTTAAATTCAGTGGGAAACTGAGATTAAGCCAGTTAATGCATTTCCTTTCCTATATGTGGAATTGAAAATGTGACTGATCTGCACCCTGTTCCATTTCCAAACTTTGATTTTTAAACGAAAAGTTAATTATGCTTGCTCTGCTAGAAAGTGCATGACTTCTTGGGTATAAACATCATGTATACTCTCAGGAAAAAAAATGGCAAAAGAGGAATGTGTCTGGGTAAAAAAGAACTGAGGAAAGTTAAAAAACAAAACGCCAGCTGTGAAGAATTTTTTCATTAAGTTTGCCATCTAGTCTTTGAGTTCCTCTTTTGGATCTTCAGGCCACTACTAGCATTTTCTCTCTGGCAGGGACCCCCAAATAGGACCTTGATCATAAGCAAGGTCGTATTTTCCCCTCACAATTGTGGCTCCCCAAAGCTAATATCCTAACATCCCACCCCAAAGAAATCTACGATCTTAACCTTTTCTTAAGAAAAGCTCATCTGAGACATTCACAAGGTGGGGCCTACTGGGCGTCCGTTTGCTTTGCTTTAGAGTTTTCACAAAATGAACAGTCCGCCCGCGGGGGAGGGGGAACTGTACTTCCACCTTCTCTCTCCCTTTCTTTTTAGATTTCATTTTTTCGTAGGGTCATATTTCTGTCTCCCCTGCTAATGTTGTGAATTATTCCAAGCAAAAAATCCTGTCGAACCGCCCAACACAAGCTGTGAGATCAGCCTTTTGAGCTCTTGAGTCATTTTAAGCGTTGGAACAAAACAAAAAACAGGCCTAAATGAATTATTTATCAAGGTCGAGAATAATTGATTTGCGCAGTGCCGTCAGTTCTGGATCTTAAATTTGTTTTCTCCCCCTCCCCACTTCCCACCCAGAACAGGCAGCGAGGGAAATGCGGGTTGGAGCCCCGGGTCTGGGAGGAAACCTCCGTCGGGAAGTTGGTGGGTGATGTCTTAATGAGAAGAATCCGAATTGATATTTGAAGGGAGAAGAATGTGTAGCGTCCGCCTGCAGTTTCAGGCAGCCCCAGCGCCCTTCCTACAGAAACCTACTGTGCCAGGCGTGCCGGGGTCCCGGCCCTGTGGGCGGTACACTGCAGCCTTCGATAAGAGAGATGCCCTCTTAAGTCCCAGGCCCTTGATTCCGAAATCCCGGGGCGCGAGGCCGAAGCCCGGCCTGCAGGCTCCCAGGAGGATCTGCCTGGCCAGTGCGCAGTTCTCGCTCCAAAGGCGGCTGATCCAACTACGCTCCAGGCATCATTCAGGCTCTCCTCGGTTTCCCTGCCCAGGGTGGCTCGACCCCACCCGTAGGGCCCACCACGCGCTCCCGAGGGGCTCCCGCACCCGCTCAGGCCGGCGTCGGCCTCTGCCTGCAGCTGGTTCCGTGTCCCCGCCTCGGCTCACCAACCCCGGCTCGTCCGCCAAACTCCCCTCGCCTTCTGAGAAAAGCGAGAGCTGCCTGGATTGTACATCTCCTCGCCTCAGTCTTCCCTCTCCCCGTTGTTCTCCTCGGAGACACACCCGTGAGAAAACATGCACGAAGATGATAAGAAACAGCTCAACACGCCCTGGAAACAGTGCGGGATTTTTCTGGGTCAAACACATCGAATTCCCTAGGAAAACGCAGGAAGGATGAGTCTCCCACCTATCCCATTCCGGACCGAGGGCTCACACAGATGCAGTTCCAACAGAAAGGCAATACTTTGTCCCAGGAGGTCATCTGCCTCCCTGACATCCCCCCCGCCCCCCGCCCAGCCAAGTCCTCAACAGAACAAAACAGTTCCTCGAAAAGAGACTTTCGAAACGCCAGATTTCGGCCCAGCCCTGGGAGACTTAAAAGACCATTTTCCACCATCATTCTGCACCTAGTCACGGAAGCGATGCCAGCCACTCAGATTCATAGGGTTCTTAAAATGGTAATTTGGAGTAAAATGTAACTCAGAGAACTTTGAATCATTCATTAGCACCTTATAATTACTCTGCTAATTAGGTTGACACGGCACTTAATCAGGAGTAATACGCCGTCTTGTCACTGGCACTTCCCATTACTCTGACATTCAACAAGAGACAGGTTGGAGACGTCCTAGAGAAAATAATGCAAGTTGATACCCTCCGACGAGGCGTCACAGTCAAGCCACGTTCCAGGTCCCAAGTGGATCCACAGTGACTGTTTCCTTTCCAAAAGAGCGGCCGGAGAGGGCGAGGGAGGGAGGGAGGGGGAGAGAGAGAGAGGGAGAGAGAGAGAGAGGAGAAGAGAGAGAGAGGGAGAAGTTGAGAGATTGAGATCTGGCTGGGGGCAAGGAGGGAGTACGCGCGGCTGACCCACCACTCGGGTTCCGGAGCCTCATGCCAGCCTGACACCACAGTGAACCGTAGCTGCCCTCGGCGCTAGAGAACACCTCGGGCCATTATCTCCCCCGCTCGGGAGAACGTGTCTGGCCAGGCATTTCTTCCAGCACGGGCCGATTGGAGACCAGGCTAGGACCCGGGTTTTGAGCAGCAGGTCTCTTGTCCTCCACCCCTTCCGAGATTGCCGGGTGGACGCGGATCCCGCTCCATTTCCCCCTCAGGTACCCGCCGCCCAGCGGGGCCAGAGCCGGGACGCCCAGGCTCCTTGGGGAAAAATCAGAGCTCGGAGTCTGCCCTCCCACCCAGAGCGCCGGTTGCTGGAGTTACACACTTTCCTGTGGGTTCCTTCAGGGAGTCCCCTCCTCTGTTCTCAGTGTCCTTGGACTATTCAAGCGCGTGTCTGGGGAGGTGCGTGGCGGCAGCGCTGGCGTCTAAAGGTAAGCCGACCAGATTCCTTTTCCCTTCCTGTCCTCTTTCCCCTCCCTCTTCGGACTTCTTAATGGGCAAAGCATTACTACTTTCTCATTCTTTTCTTTTTTTCCTTTTCTTTCTGTTTTTCTAAAAGCTCCTCTGGTTCCCTTCCACAGTCTCCCTGTGCTCTCCTCCCCTCTCTCCCTTTGCCCTCGCGCGTGATTGTGGACGCCGGGACCACAGTACGACTAAGTTGTTTGGCTTTCGGTTGCAGGCAAAGGGACGTGCGGGTTCTGAAAAGAGCAGTGGGGCCCGAGCTGCGACCGCTGACGGGCTCGCGAGCCGAGCACCCATTGGCTCCCGGCACGTCGGCGTCGCTCGCTCGCGCGGGCGCGGCCAATGGGGGCGCGAGGACCTGCGCGCGGCCTCGGCGGCGGGGGCGGGGGCGCGGGCCGGGCGCGGCGCGTGGAGCGGCGGCAGTGGCCGTGACGTCATGGGAGGGGGTCGGCGCCGCCCGCTAGCCGCCGGATTACAAGCGAATGCGCCCGGCAGCGGCTGGAGTTGCTCGGCGCCGCGACTCCGCCACCTCATCCGCCTGTGCCTGCTCCTTCCTTCCTCCTCCTCCTCCTGTTGCCGCGACCACTGCGGCAGTGTCTGCTCCACAACTTTCCAAGAAAGTTCAGAAACTCGGCACCGGAGCGTCCGTGTCGCGCGCGGCCACCACCTCGGAGAGCCGCTGGGCAGCTCCGAGGGCACGCGGCTGCCTGGGCTTCGCGGTCGCTGCACCTGCCACGTACGCCGCCGCCGCTGCCGCCTGGTGCCAGGCTGTGGGCAGACCCTGGCGGCGGCAGCAGCGGCGGCGGCGTCGGGGTCACCTTCTGCTGCCTGCACCTCCGTCTGGCTCTCCTGCGCAGCCACCGCCGCGCCACGTGCGCGATCGTTCCTGGAGCGCACGCTCGGTGCTTCCTCAACAATTTTTGTAACTTCCCCCCCATCTTCCTTTCCCCAAAACTCCTACTTTTTGCATTAGGGTAAAAAAAAAAAAAAGTGTCGCAAGTATCCACGGATTGCCACCTCCCAATTTTCCTTCCCTCCCCGCCCCACTTTTTTTGTTTGTGTTTTAAGCGGCGACAACATTGTTTCGTGTTATTCTGCTTTACGATCGATAGCTTCCTTTGCTTGGTCGGGGCGGCAGCGGAGCGGCGGAGTGGCGTGGACCTCATGTAGAAATGACAACAATGGAAGGGGCCAGCGGGTCGAGTTTTGGAATAGACACGATTTTGTCCAGTGCCAGTTCGGGCAGCCCCGGCATGATGAATGGAGATTTCCGCCCGCTCGGCGAGGCCAGGACCGCGGATTTTAGGAGTCAGGCCACTCCGTCTCCCTGTTCGGAGATTGATACTGTAGGAACAGCGCCTTCCTCTCCTATCTCGGTCGCCATGGAGCCCCCGGAACCGCATGTGATAGCGGACGGCCCCCAGCATCACCACCACCTCCACCACAGCCAACAGCCGCCGCCGCCGCCGCCGACAGCCGCGGCCCCCACGCAAAGTTTGCAGCCTTCGCCGCAACCGCCGCCGCCGCAGCCACCCGCCCAGCAGCTGGGCTCGGCCGCCTCGGTCCCCAGGACTTCCACCTCTTCTTTTTTAATTAAGGACATCTTGGGCGACAGCAAACCTCTGGCGGCGTGTGCACCGTACAGCACCAGCGTCTCCTCTCCCCACCACACCCCGAAGCAGGAGAGCAACGCAGCACACGAGAGCTTCAGGCCAAAGCTCGAGCAGGAGGACAGCAAAACCAAACTCGACAAGCGGGAAGAGTCCCAGAGCGACATCAAATGCCACGGTGAGTCGCGCCGCCTTGGCTCCCTCAGCCGTCTAGCTTCTCCTCCTCTTGCTTCCCTGTCTCCCCTTCTGTCTCCCGCGAATCTGTTGGGATTCGACGGCGATTCTCAGCTTCTAAGGCGATAGCGCCACGGTCAAAAACTGCAAGCGGGAGGGAGGCCTGGGCGTGCGATTTGGAGACTCGTCCCAAGTTCTGATTATTGTTACATTTCTACCTCCCAACCCTCACCGCCATCCAGCTCCTTTCTTTGTTTTACTTCATTTTAATTTATTAGGAAGGGGGCAGAGGTGGAGGGTATCTGACGGGAAATACTTTAGTGTTTCGTAGTGCCTAGGGGTGTGATCACAACGTGGTGCTTATTATTTAATGCAAATCATTCCATCCTTCCTACACACCGTATTTTCTGAACACTGGAACGGGAATTATCAGATATAGCGAAGGGAGAAATTCCGAAGCGATTAACAGGGAAACTTTTTTAAAAAAATTATTAGATCGTGATTAATATAGGGAAGGCCACACGGTAAAAAATTATAGAGTTCCAATTAAAAAAAATAATCTTCCTACCCCATGGTGCTAACTGAATATCTGTATTTCAGTAAGAGTTTTGGCCCCTTACAAGTAAATTGGGAGGTAGCATTTATGAAAGTAAAATTTTATGGAATTGGATATCTATTTTTGTAAAATCAAAAGATGGCAATGGAATTGTCCTTCAACTCCCTTTTCCCACCTTCTCCCCAGAGAATTTCATAAGTGTTCTGGTCTTTGCATAGCAAAAGAGTTTTAACATATGAGGAGAGTTCTCTTTTTTCCCTTTACTGATAAGCTTATTATTATTATTAATCTTTGTCCTCTCTGGGAAAGATGTGTGCTGACTGTCTGGAAGGTAGGATATTGCCTCTTCATTTTACTATTGTATCATTAGCATAATAGTGCCCAAAACAGATGTACAGTCTGGTCTGGCGATTTTTTGTGCACCAACCTCCCCAGTGGGTCAATTAGAGAGATTATGGTTCTTCCTGCAGGGAAGATCAAGGAGCGCAGCAAAAACGGGTACAAACAGAGGGATTGACATATCGATTTCCCAGCATTTCAGTAAAAAACCAAAGTTGACAAATAGAATCCGGAAATCTCTGGGCTGTCACCTGGATGGGCTCAGTGATTTTGAGCTGAACGCAGTGTCTGGGAGACATTCTTTCTGAAGCTTTAAGAGACCTGATGCAAGCAGCTGCAGAGAGCTTGATCCAACATTTCCCAAGTGCATCTGAAAAAAGGAAAACAAATGCCTATAACTTTTAGTAAACAGGAGAAGTAAAATGAAAAAAGTGCCCCCTTCTCAAAAATAAAAAAAAAGTTGAAAGACCTTTTAAAAACTAACACATAAGAAAATATGAAGTCAGGGTGAAAACAGTAATGGAAAGGGACAGGGTCTCCCCCCAGTCAAGGAAACAATTAAGAAAAGCACCCTTTATCATAAAGTTTTTTTTTTTTTCATTTTCATTTCCAAAGACGGGAAGATCCAGCACTCTTTTGGAACCCTCTTAGGAGCTCTGCACAAGGCTCCACACTCCCTAGTCAGCAGTTGGTCCTCTTCCTCCATACTGGCTAAGGTCCAAGTATGTTTATAAGGAAGGTGACAGAGTATAGTTCCCCCACCCCCAGACCAGCAGCTGGCTTGGGAATGTGGAAGTGTGTGCCAGGAGGACACTCCATCCTTCCCCATTCCAGGCTACCTTACGGCCGTGTCTGGGTTTCTATGTAGGAACAAAGGAGGAAGGAGACCGGGAGATTACGAGTAGCCGAGAGAGTCCCCCTGTGAGAGCCAAAAAACCTCGCAAAGCCAGGACGGCTTTCTCCGACCACCAACTCAATCAACTGGAGCGTAGCTTTGAGCGACAGAAGTACCTGAGTGTGCAGGACCGCATGGACCTGGCAGCTGCGCTCAATCTCACTGACACCCAGGTCAAGACCTGGTACCAGAACCGCAGGTAAGGGAGGCTATGTGGGAGAGCAAAGGCGTCTGGCCATCCAGGTCAAGATTACTACACCAATCTTCTTCCCTCCTGGCCTTGGAGACACTAAGGACTCAGAGGGCCCTGAGCTGGCAGTCGGGGGCTTTCTGGCTGGAGGAGGGATTAGCCACACCTCCAAGGTGAAAGGGATCGTTGGGTAGCTGGAGTTTGGAGAATTTTGCACTTCTAAGTGTCCTTAACGTATGATAGTTTCTCCCTCAAACCTGAGTGGCTGAAATTTACCCCATTTTGCCCCCAAATCAATCAAGCCACACCTTTTCAAACTGAGACATCGATGTAGGAGACACTCAGGCCCATAAAACCTGTGCATTGCACCATTTTGGGCCTGCCCCAGGATGGCTCCAAATATCT
This sequence comes from Phocoena sinus, assembly GCF_008692025.1. NCBI lineage: Eukaryota > Metazoa > Chordata > Mammalia > Artiodactyla > Phocoenidae > Phocoena > Phocoena sinus. Next base: position 80,839,998 of record NC_045763.1, on the reverse strand, counting down.
ATAGCCGGTCACACAGTCTGGCTGTATCCATCCTGGAAGAGCTGACCCACTGGCCTCAGCTTAAAAGTCCTTGCTTGTCCTGTGAGGCAGTTGGAAGAGGTAGAGTTGGCAGCCGGTCAGGCATCTAGACTGAGGGTCTGTCCCCTATTCTGGCCACCTCAGAGCCCTCCAGGAACCACGGCTTCCCTTGAAAGGAAATTAGGAAAGGGGCTGACAGTACTTGTAGGCCCCTGAACTGCAGTGTGAACCCAACCTGTGCGGTCTGGGGCCGAGGTTATGCTGAGTTTCCAAGCCTGACGGTTGTCTCTCTTGTCTCGATTTTCTCTCCCCCTCCTTTTCTCTCATTTGTGTTCTAATCGTCCATAAGTGTGGTTGGAAATGCCCATCCAGTTGTCATCTTTACCATAATTTTCTGTCTCATTACATACGGTTTCAGCCACCCTAATTCTGTCGGAAAACATTAGTGTCATTGGTAGCCAATTTAAAATGGGCGACATGTTTATTAATTTGGCTGGAGCTGCCGGGTATGGAGGGCCCACCAGCCCTGCGTTCCGAAGGAGGCATCTGATAAAGGCCTACTGCCTCTTCTTCTAGTGGGGTGCGGTGGGGGAGGGAGGAGACTGAGAGGAGCTGATCACAGGTTTTAATTGTTACTCTCTCTCAGGGGAGAAAAGATCCTGAAATGCATTTTTCCCCTCCTGGAATGGCCCCGAGGTACTGTCCCCATGGGAGAGTCCTCCCTCAAACGAATTCCGTTTTGAAACCCTTGTCACCTTCCTGGCTCTTAAACTGCCCCCCCCCCAACACCTGCCGTAAGGTCCTGTCAGGCCGGTGAGAGAGATGTGTCTCCACAGCCCTGGGGACCAAGAGGGCCAGGGGTCCAAGGCCCAGGAGTCTCTGTGTCCCTTTGTTTACGGTTTCTTCTCACTCAGCCTGGAGGAAAGGGGGAGGGGCAGAGAGCAGACATTCTGGGATTGCTGGGGAGCCACTTGGGGAAGGAAATTAGAGGAGGAGGGAGAAGACTGCCTATAGAAAGAGTGGTCTCCGTTGGCCTCCAGGAAAGTTTCAGGCAGTAGCCAAACAGTAAAGGGGGGGCAACGTCAGAGCAAAAAGTCAGGAAAAGGTAGCAAAGATTGGAGAATTTTATTTATGAATGTCTCAGACATTGATGGCATCGTTTGGGAAACTGACTTGGATTTGGGTGATTCTGGGAGGGAGAGGGTGGGATAGGGGGCAAGGAGGTGTGCTTCATTCCTGGTTCTTAGCGCTCTCTAAGTCTTCCTGTGCTCCCCGAGGAAGAGAAGGCAGGTGAGGGGGGGAGAACGGGCCTTGGTGCCTGGGCAGTGCCCACAGCTGCAGGGTGCACGCACGCCTGCTTTTATTTCAGGACCAAGTGGAAGCGGCAGACTGCGGTGGGCCTGGAGCTGCTGGCCGAGGCAGGGAATTACTCGGCACTGCAGAGGATGTTTCCGTCGCCTTATTTCTACCACCCAAGCTTGCTGGGCAGCATGGACAGTACTACCGCCGCGGCGGCCGCCGCCGCCATGTACAGCAGCATGTACCGGACTCCTCCTGCACCCCATCCCCAGCTGCAGCGGCCCCTGGTGCCCCGAGTGCTCATCCACGGCCTGGGGCCTGGGGGACAGCCGGCCCTCAATCCCCTGTCCAACCCCATCCCAGGCACCCCACATCCCCGGTGAAGAGCAAGTCACTGTCCCTCCCTGTCCCCTCCCCGACCCGGACAGCTGCCCCTCCTCTCCCGGCACCAGGCTGTCCGGCCTCCCTTGCAGCCAACCGGGTAGCAAAGAAGTAAGAGAGGAAGACACTCACCAGCGGGTGGAGGGGGGGCCCAAAGAGGAGCCAGCCCTCCACTCTCCATCTCCCCACCCCCAGAGACAGGGCTGGAAAGCTCCCCACAGGAGTGTGACTGGCGAAAACGCCGACTCCACACAAAGTGCGACCAGTAAGTGAAAACATCAACAAAAACAAAACCTCAAGTTCTTTTTAAAAAATGACTTTAGGGACAAGCAGGAGGGAGGGAGGGGGGGTGGGGTAAGGAGGGAAGAAAGAAGGGCACGGAGAGGAAACCACACAGGCAGAGAGAATTGTAGATGAACAGCCTCAAATTCCGAGGCAGAGGGCGTTGCCGTGGACATTCCGACTGCCCCAGAGAAAAGAGGAGGGTAACTGAGAACTTTGCACTGATTTCTCATGACCTTTTTTCTTTTGGAAAAGTGGCATGCTCCATAATATGAAAAAAAAAATGTACATTGGAAAGACTGAGTGATAAGTGATATATCATATTTATTATATGTTGTCCAAAAAAGTCACTTATATACATTAGTAAAACATGATTTTTCTTTTCATGTCTTTTTGATTCAGTAAAATAAATGCTTAGACAAAAATATAGATTTTTTTGTGATTGAAAATTACAGAAATAAAGTTTATCTTTTTTTAACAAGCGATGAAATCCAAGGGAGCTGATTTTACTGAAGCAGAATGTACTATGATGAAATGTGTCACTTGGTTTAGGAAAACAAAACCCCTTCCGGAATATTAGGAATTTACCAAATCTGTAAAGATGTTGGGCTGACTTGTATAAAAACAGCTCCATTTTTCACGGTGGCCTCTTCCGAGCCGTTATTCGATATGTGTGAACTTCTTTCTTTTTAAGTGGAAGATTTCAGAGCAGTTCGTGAGGCGCTTGTCGGCTGTTGGTGCTTGCCAAGTAGGCGGCCAACTTTCCCTGCTGTCCCGGCCTGCCTGACAGCCCCAGCCGAACCGGGTCTGTCCACCCCTCCTCCTTCTCCTAGGGCTCCTCCTGGGGCGATGAGGGTCCAGAGCGCTGGGCAGCGGAGACGCCGGCAGGGGCTGGGCTGCGGGCGGGCGGGCGGACATGCGGGCCTCGCAGCTGTTCTGCAGCCCACGGCCGGGCGCCCGCACGGCAGGACAGCCTGCAAGCAGGAGGCTGCAGGGCGCGCAATTAGGGCGCCCGGGGGGTCTCGAGAGGCCTAGCTAACAAACCCTGGTCGTGCTTTGATCCTGGTCTTCTCATTCCCTAGCGGGCATCCAACCCCTAGCCCCAAGCCAAGTCTCTTGTCCTAGTGAGTTGGCTGTGCTGGGATGTCTGGAGCGGAGTGCAACTGGCCGAGACAGGTGTGCCAGGCTTTTTATCCGCGTCCCTGGATCTTTTGGGACTGCAAAATGAGAGGCCCTGCCCAGAGGGTAGCGAAGGCCGGCTCCCTGCTTTGGGAGAGTGTGTGTGTGTGTGTGTGTGTGTGTGTGTGTGTGTGTGTGTGTGTGAGTGTGTGTGTGAGAATGAGTGTATACGTATTCGTAGCACCTAGGCCAGAGCCGGACCTCAGCTGCAGGCCCCCCTCCCCCACTAGCTCCCAAGAGGCTCAGCACTCCCGACTAGTGAGGAAGAACTGGGTGTGTGTGTGTACATTTCCGGGGCTTCTCCCACCTTCCCCAGTCCCAAGGTCACTTCTCGAGTAGTCAGAGAGTTGGATCCCGGTCTGGGTTTCCTTACATCTCTATCTTCACTTCTGCCCTAGTACATAGTCAAAGGAGTAAGACCTGCAGCTAAAACACATCCAGACCCATTTTCCAACTTTCTTTGGTGTTTGAATCTTAGTAGAGTTATAAAAACATTTAAAAAAATGTGGAGTGCTGTGGGAGTGTGTGTTGGGGAGGAGAGGGGAGGAAGAAGGAAAGAAAGGTGAAATCTAGGAGGAAATTGCCTCCCCGCGCCTTGATCAGACCTGGGCTAATCAGGGAGTGGTTTGCAGATTTCTCTCCAGCTCATCAATTTGCTTTAAAAGTGGTCTTGGTCTTGTTTGATTCTAACAAAAGTGTTTGGACTGGCCCTTCTCATTTTCTTCCTGCTGAGCTGGGACAAACTCAAACAGCTGCGCTGGGCTGGAAGCTGGGTGCCACTGTGTCCAGTGGGAAAGCCCATTGCCTGGGTACTCAGCAGACTCTCCTTGTTCTGTCTTAGCTGCTGTTGGGTTTTACAATCACGCTTAAATAGTTCACAAATGGTCAGCCTGGGCCTAAAAAGGCACTTTCCAAGGCTTGGGGGTGCCACAGCTTCTCGATGCACTGGCCCCAGGGCTGGTCATCTTCGGGGGGGGGGGGGAAAGGGGGACCTGGGAATTCACTGGAGCTCACACATTCTAAGTTCCCTACAAAGAATGACCTCAAGTCCAGTTGGGAAATGCACATAAACAAACCTTCAAATACAAACCAGGCCATAGCACCCATCTGCTACCAGCAGCCCGCCAGCAGCCTGCCAGCCACTCTGCTGAGGAGCCTGCCAGCTACCCCTTCACTCTCAAGGCTAAACTTGGACTCCATAGTTGGACGATGAAGGGGGAAGCACTATGTCTACAGAGACCAAGGTTTCCTAATTAACCTCATATTCCACTGCTGCTAGCAATTAGGTTTGATCCACCAGAGTCCTCCCAAATGTGCTTTCGCTTCAAAGTCATGTTTTCTTTCACCCCCTAAACCATCCAGCTGACAGTGTCAATTCCCCTTCTATATTTGTGTTGTTTACTTCCTGTTGCACAGAAGTTGGCAAAAGGAGTATGTGTGTGTGTGTGTGTGTGTGTGTGTGGTGGCGGGACTGTTGTCCCAGGAAGAAAGTTGAGTGCTGGATTTCTTCTTTTCATTCTTTTCTTTCTGCAGTAGTACCACCTCAGCAGGTGCCCTTCTATTCAAACATCCCCAAACTATTGCTTACAAGTCAAATGCAAACATAGTCCTTTCCCTCAAAAGGGGTCCTTCAGTCTGTGCCTGCCCAACAAAGTAGCGGTGTTGGCTAAAAGGTGAGGAGTGCAACACCAAGTTTTCCAAAAAGCAAGGAACAGGATAATAGACAAAGGTCTTTTCACAAGGGAGATCCAGAGTTAGTTGTGGGGGGTCAGAGGTCTGTTGGCCCTGGGAGCTGCACTTCTTTTCTTTTTCCCACCTTCAGCTGGTGTTGGAAGGGCACTCCACGGCTAACTCCATTTGGATCTCTCCTTTGATTAAGCTGGGGACTGGCAAAACAGGGATTTTCGGGGGGCATTCTTTGCTTGCTACAGAAACACAGGAGAACAAACTTGTTTCAGAGAGATGTTTAGACACTCACAAAGGCCCCTTACATTTGCTCTCCTCAAGATCAGCTCTGCGACTCCAGCAAACCTAGCACAAATCTGTAGTGAGTATGGAGTAAGAAGTTAACTCCCCAACTAGCAGCCAGGTGTTCTAGCCCAAGCCAGCAATTTTCAATGAGTCACAAAGTTATGATTGCTGCTTGCTTCCATGCCTCCAGCAAATATACCTAACCACCTTGTAACAGTTTAGTTTTGCTCCCCCTGCCCTTAAAATGAAAGTCCACATGATGGCAAATTAGACAGCTGATTTCCTCTGTTGCAAATAAAACCGTTTACCCTCAAACCAAGACTTCCGTCCTCCTCCCTCCCTGCCATCTGACTCCTGCCTAGGCAGCCCTTCCCCAGGAGTCTGCCAAATCCCACCTCCCCTCTTTAAACAGGCAGCTTGTGAGTGGTTTGTTTTGTTATATTTTTAACCTAAAAATATTTGGAAAAGCTCTCCCCAGGGCTAGGGAAACTTTAGTCCCTATTAAGCCACGTGGTTACAAAAATATACTGGAAGAGAGCTGCTTAGTTTTCTAAAAAGCCAGGCATGACTTGAAGTCAACATGCTTGGGAAGAGACTGACTCTTCACTACTGGTGGGCATGATCAGGGTCAGAGCTGAGCCTCCTAGGGAACTGATGTTTCCTCCTCAGCATTGAATTCTTGGTGTGGGAAAGCTGGTTTGTCAGGTGTCTTGGCTGTTGGCTAGAAAATTAGGCAGAAGGGCGAGCGGGGGCTTCTCCAGGGTTTACTCCATGAACCCTGGAACAACGCCTCTAGACTTCTTGAGTCTCCCACTAGGTCTTTGTTCAGTCCCCGCTTCTTGGCCAGTTCCAGCCTTCCTCTCTACCCATGCCTCTTTCCCTGAAGTTGGGGCCTGTGTGCCCCTCCCTTCTTCTGGCAGGTTGAACACCCCCAGGGTTTAGTAGGGCTAAGTGTGTGGGATAAGGGTTGTGTGCATTCAGAGAGAGGGAGGTATCACTGGCCTTTCGCATTGGAAAATCAGGTCAGCTGTCTCAGGGAGATGAGATGACCCAGAAGGGGCTTTTTTCCTCGCCTTCTTCCGTCTGAATTTTGAAGGCCTCTGTCAGTCTGAGTGTTGCTGAGTGGACGGTCTCAGCCAACCTCGCATTGTCAATTTCTCTGCTCTCTGCCTCTCCTTTTGTCTCCCCTCGGGCCTCCCTCTCCCGTTTCTCTCTCCTAGCACCACAGACAGCTCCCAGGGCGCGCGGGGGAGCGGAGTCCCGGAGGCTGGAGGGTTCCCTGCAAAGCCTAGGCGACCGCAGGGGGCGCACCGGGGAAGGGTCGGCGGCGCCCGCGGGGGAGGTCCGCGAAGTGATTACAAAGCGCCCTCCCCGGCGGCGCTTCCTGATTAGCTCTAAGTCCAAACAGGGTCACATTCCAAAGAACAAAATCTTCAATCAATAAAGTAATTCAAAAACCAAAAGATCTCGGGGTAAGTAGTGCTCAGTGACAGATCAACTCTAAACCGTCCCTATTTAATAAGTTCTTAGTGGAAGCCGACTGGGAAGGAGAGGGGCCTCCGTTCTGCGGCTTCGAAGCCCTTGCGTCGCGGCCGCAGCGAAATCGCCAGAGGAACCGCTCTCAATGGCATTTTTTACTTTCTCCGCTCGCGCAGCTCCGATCCTGCTCTGCGAACCGCCGCCTCGGCCGATGGAGGCCCAGGAGAAGCGCTCCCGAGACGGCCGCCCTGCAGGTTGGGTTGAGCCGAGGCCCTGATCTCCACTGCTTTTTCCACCTCTCGTCTCCTCTCCGCCGGTTTGGGACTCTCCCAGCTCCCGCTACGATCTGGTCCAGGACCCGCAGGAGCTCCACTGAAAAAGGAGGATCTTCGCGAGCCCGAGATTGAACTTGACGTACGATAGAAGGGCTTTGTCACTTTGTGGAGCTGATGGATTTCCGCCCCTACCCACCCCTATGTCTGGCCGCCTGGATTCTTTAGTGAACAAGCCCTAGATGTGGGATCCTCCCTCCCACTGCCAGCAGTTCTCACACACGTTGCAGCCCGCGGTTTGCTCCGCGATTCCCACGCCCCACTGCAGCGCGTGGGCTCCGCGCTGGGTCTCCCGCCGTAGGCGCCCCAGCCGGGCCTCAGCGCTCCTCCTGCCCCACCCCCAACCCGGATCAGCCCCGCCGCCCCAAGTTCCCGCTCCCCGTTACAGACGGTATTTCAGGGAGAAATGCGTGCGTCTGGATAGGGGCCGTATAGACCAGGGACAGGAATCCAAACACCTTCACGAACGGTGCTTGGGCAGGGCCTACAGAGCAGGGGCCCCTGTTCTCACATCTCAGTGGGCTCGGGAGGGAATATAAAGCGTTCTCCTATGAAGATGATAAAATAATGGTTGCCCAGGTAGAAGCTCATATCTGTATCGCACTTCATACTCCCCCTTCCCCAAACCCCCAAGGCCTCAAGGCTGCAAATGAATGCTTCCTTCCGGTTTTCCCTCAGTTCTTGGAAGCCAGCTCCTCGTTGTTGATTATCCCCACTTCCTCAACTGCCTCTCTGGCTCTCCTCTTCCTCTTTCCCTTTAGAGTTGGAGGAATGGAAATGCTAAGTGGAATTTAGGTGCTGACAGAGACTTTTAGCGGCAGCGTGGATTATCCATATCTGAAAGTCAGGTACCACTGGGGAGACCCTAGTGCCTCCAGGGGCTGGAGAAAAAGGTGTTCCAAGGTGTGCATGGTTATGTGAAATGGGAGAGAAAGTTTTCTATGGAGTAACGTGTATTTATACTACCGCCCAAGGAGAGAGCAATTAGGCAGTGGTGGTGTATTGTTTCCCCACTCCTATGCCACAAAATTAGAATGCTCATTATGGACAAATAGTCTACATTCTAAAGCCAATTGGCTGATAGAGTGTTAGGAAAAGGATATGGAAGTCGGTGCTACTCACTTCCTACTGTAGGGAAGTTAAACTACTTGGTATAGTTTCCAGCTGTGGGGGTCTTCCAAGTGAAAAGACGGGGGTCTCTTTCTCAGTAGGTCTCTTTCTCACTAGGCCTTTTTCCGGTTGAGTGAACTGCTAGGAAATGACTTTCTAGTGATCTAATATGAAGATTTTGATTTTCCTAATGCCTCTCATTTGAGAAAATAGGCATGTCATAATTTCTGAAAGATGCAAATAAGGATCTGATTGTCCAGCTTCCTCTTGCACCAACTCTTAGTCTCCCCCCTCTCTGCTCCCCTCCTCCCTTCCCCCCCAACCCCAACCCGGGGCATCTGCAGACCTATGGGCAGGGAAGTTCTAGACTACATATTAACAGAGACAGAGATGTCCATGGGAAGTAGGGTGTATCAGAGCCACAATCACTTTATTCATCTACCCCATTTCCCACAAACGTTCTACTGATAGAAGCTTACCAAGTCGTTTCCGTTAGATTAAGAGGATTTCAAAGGGACACCTACTTCCTCACCAGCCTTGACTGAACACACCATGGCATTACATTATACATGCTCGTATGCGAATAAATGCATCATTGTCACATAATCATTCATTGTTATGCATCAATAGATTGGTCCAGAAAATCACATAAAACACAAATGGATAAGTGTGGCCATGGGGTGATTCATTTTTTAAAAAAATATTTATTTATTTTTGGCTGTGTTGGGTCTAAGTTTCTGTGCGAGGGCTTTCTCTAGTTGCAGCAAGCGGGGGCCACTCTTCATCGCAGTGCGCAGGCCTCTCAGTATCGCGGCCTCTCTTGTTGCGGAGCACAGGCTCCAGATGCGCAGGCTCAGCAGTTGTGGCTCACGGGCCTACTTGCTCCGCGGCATGTGGGATCTTCCCAGACGAGGGCTCGAACCCATGTCCTCTGCATTGGCAGGCAGATTCTCAACCACTGAGCCACCAGGGAAGCCCTGGGGGTGATTCATTTTGTCCTTCTTCTTTTTGGGATTGCTTTTGAAATTTCTGGCAATCCATATTTTGGATTCCCTCATGAACTTCTGCAGATGTACGTTGCAGCAGATCTCCAATAGCCTGGTCTTTGCAGTGGAAACAACTCCACCCTTTCCTGTCACGCGGCAAACTTTGACCCGCCCACCTCAGCCATGCCCAATCAGAGCGCAGGAACGAAAGCAACCTTGCCGCCGCTGGCGGAGCTTTGGCTTCCTCCGCCTATGGGGCAGGCTTTTCCCAGGCTTGCCGCTTGCAGAGACCAGGCCCGACCTTTCATTACCGATTTCCATTACCCCTCTCTTGTTACCAGTTTGGGTTAAAACCCTTTGCCTCTGAAGGTGCCTAAGGGGTGACCTTCTGCAGCTCCCTGTGCTGCTCGTAGCCTATTTATCTTTGCGGAAGGCACCATTATTTTCACATGCTCAAAGTCCTCCCACGAAGATATTTATTAGGGTGAAATTCGATTAGAATTTGTATAAACATGAAGATGTCTCCACTTCCTTTAGTAAAGCAATAATGACTGCTTTCATTTCAGAAACTGGTAATAGGTATGCTGGCCGGAGATCTGTTGAGAAGCCTCAGGTGAGTGAATTCAATAGAGGGAAGCTCTGGCCTCTGAAGACTTTTAAGGCCTTGGGCCACAGAATCTGTTCTGCTCTCCATTCCTGCCTTGCTTTTATCCTCCTGACTTTTGTTATTTTATATGTCTGGGATGTTTAAGGTGATGGGCCAAGCGTTTCTCTTGAGGGATGTCAATGCTGAAAAATTGAGTTAAGCTTGTAAATTTGTTGGGTCTTACTCTTAATTAATAATTTGGAACAGGATTAAACCCCCCCCCCCAAAAAAAAAACCCCAACTATTCAAGACTGCTTATTAACAGCAGTGCTGCATATGTCGGTGACATTTCAGGAAGGATCTCCTTCATTTGGTAACATGTTTTACAGGCTTTTCTTTTCCTTCCATGAATGATCTAGTCCCTTAGGGGAACATGATTGTTGGTTCTGCCCAGAAATTTGGCAAAAGGATATTTTCCAACATCCACCTTAATAAGTAATTGGATTTTAAACAGAACTGATCTTGATCCAGACTCGGGATTGGAAGGAATCTCTAAGGTCATCTAGCTTAATACCTATTCTAAACTTTAGTTGTTTTTTTTTTTAACGACATATTTGATTTGTGCTTTTTATTTTTCCTTTCAATCCCTGTTCCCCACTTCCATTTTTTTCTGTAAAGATAGAGAAGGGAAAGGATAGAGATGCTACAGTATTACAGCTTTTCCAGATGATTCTTGTCTTGCAATTTTAATGGAGTTAAATTTATGTGATCAAATCCTATACTACACACACAAAAAAACATGCTATTTTTTTTAAACATCTTTATTGGGAAAACATGCTTTTTGAAAAATCTAATAAAATAACTTTTCTTTTGTAAAAGTAATGCATACTGACTGTGGAAATTTTTTTTTTTTTTTTTTTTTTGCCGTACGCGGGCCTCTCACTGTTGCGGCCTCTCCCGTTGCGGAGCACAGGCTCCGGACGCGCAGGCCCAGCGGCCACGGCTCACGGGCCCAGCCGCCCGCTTCCCTGGTGGCGCAGTGGTTGAGATTCCGCCTGACAATGCAGGGAACACAGCTTCGTGACCCGGTCCGGGAAGATCCCACATGCCGCGGAGTGGCTGGGCCCGTGAGCCGTGGCCGCTGGGCCTGCGCGTCCGGAGCCTGTGCTCCGCAACGGGAGAGGCCGCAACAGTGAGAGGCCCGCGTACGGCAAAAAAAAAAAAAATAATACTGAAAGAAGAAAAAAAGTGCATCTTCTGTCACTCAAAGAAAACTACTGCTAATATTCGATCTATTGTTTCTAGATTTTTGCTGTGAATTTTTGTATAATTTTGATCATATTGCATCTGGGATATTATTTATGTTTTTGGTTACAACTGCTTTTCTGTATTATTTAAAACTCTTTGTAAGTATAATATTCGATACATAAGATTCTCTCCCATAAATGTATCATAATCGAGTCAACCATTCTTTCATCACTGGACATTTAAATTGTTTTCCTTGATTTGAGATGAATAATGCTTCAATGAGCATGAAAGCAAGATTCTGGAGAAAGGATTCTAGATGTTATTTGGTGTATCACTTTATTATTTATCTTGACTAGGGCAGTGGAAGCAATGAAAGAACAAGATGACCAGCTCAAGAGGAGATACGAATTACTGACCAAAGGTAGTGGTTTCAGTGAATAGTGCAAGTTAAGCCTCAGTAAATTGAGAGCTATGTAAGCCCGTATATACTGTGGTGAAGTAAGCTAAGAACACCACTTACAAATTTTTTATGTGTATTTTAAACTTCCCTGACTTTGAATATGAATTTGGCAGCCTCCTCACCAGAGAAGACTTGCCTGACTAAAGAAGGGGAAGAACGTTAGGTCTCTTCTGATTTAGGTTGGTAGCATGTTGCTTGCCTAGTTTGCCCTACTGTTTTCTGTGCTCCTGCTATTCTGTGGGTAAATAGAAGGCTTTTGCTTCTAGGACTGTCAGTCTGGCACCTTTCATCAGAACTAAATTCAGGTTAAATAAAAAAAACAAACAAACCCATAACCCACAAAGAAATTTGAGGGAGGGGGTGGGGAGTTGAGGAAAAGAATTAAATAGGAATAGTCTACTCCTTCATTTACATGACACACATTAACTGTAACATAGAAGTTCCAAGAGAACTGTCCTGTTCTCTTGTCTCCAGGAGCCCATGTAGGGCGCTTTAATTGCCACATTTTCAAACCGATATAATGGTGGGGATGTCTTAGTAATTACCTTAATGAGATAACACCTTTCCTTCCCTCAACCTACTCATTATCACGCCTCTTGTTCAAATTTCAACTACAAAGAACTATACTTGTAAAAAAAAAAAAAAAAAAAACCCTGAAATGTATTGTTCCAGGTCTCATACCCTTAAAATAACCACATTGCACATATCTTAAAAATATGAAAGACATAGTACACAGAGGCAATTCAAATATGTTAAAGGAAAGGCTTGAGATAAGTAAACTAAACATCTGGGTGCCCTTTAATTATTCTTGGTTGGATTCTTTATCTTGACCTATAGTGATGCTAAGGTGCCAAAGTGATGAATTTTAAGATGTTGGGCTGTGAAGACGTGCAGCTGCAACACTGATGGATTTAGGAAGGGATGGTAACAAGGTTAGCTGCATGTGAAGTGTGAATTGAGATTTTTGCAAAGAGACTGTGATTGCAGATGGGCATAATGTTGTACCCTTGCATGAAATCTTGCTATTATTGTATAATGGTCAGACAGAGTGTGAAATGACTTATTACTTTTCTTTTATTGTTTAATGAAGTTGGTTAGAGTAGCAGTACTACTGCTAGTCAGTAGTAGTGAAGCACACACACAAAACTATATGACAGGGGCTGACATATTAAATATTTATTTAGTTTTGACTTTTTTCCCCTAATTTTCATGAATATCCGTATGTAAACAGAAGCATCTCTTCATCTATATAGACAGATTTGCGTATCTGTGCATACCCTTATTATCCTGCATAAATATCTATACGAGTCCCTGATGCATGTAAAATATTTCAATATCCAAGGAAATTTCATAGCACTTTTAAATGTTTAAAAATGCTGTAATGCTTTGAGGCTGATTTCTGCATGGAATTCAGGTTTGAAAACTCTATGTGGATTTATATGGGTAACGTTGAAATAGCTTATCATTATGGTGACTAGAAATGCTTTATGGAACAAAACATAATAAAAACCCATTACGAGGCATAACCTTTAACATAGTTTGAGTTACAGGAAAGATCAAATCATAGTTCTTCTGTTTTGTATTTTAGAGTACACATCTTTCGTTATATCACAGAGCCCATAATATAAATGTTTCTTTATTTCCCAATATCAGCATCACAAAAGGATAATACCTTAGGCTTTATGAGTCAGAGGGAAATAATGCTATGATGTTAAAAACAAAACAAACAAAAACCCCCCTCTCTCTATAGTCAGTCTTCTGGCTCCAGATGCTTGTGTTAGAAACACTAATAAATGTTTGGTTTTAGAGATTAGGGATTTCATTCATTATAGAATGATTTTTTATATGGTCTGTAAGATTCATAATCATTCTTTATGCATTGGTTTGATACTCTTGATATGAATAATAAGTGTTTAGAAAAGATACAAAAATATGTCTTTAATATTGATATATCCCCTTATTTTGAAAATTTAACATTTTAAAAGAAAGTTTAAATTCGTTTGTGTATTCCATATTGTTGTATAGTTAGGCCCTGATATAATGAAAATTCTTGTTCTGTGTTTGGAATATATTGAGAGTCAAATGATGTTCTTCAAAGCAACACAGATCAGCCTTTAGAAACAAACTTAGAACAGTTGGCCCAGAAAAAGAATGTTTAGTCTTCTCCCTCAGCACCAAATTTATTGACCCTTTACCCCACTTTTCTTTGGCTCAACTTGCTGCATAGGCCGAAAGAATTCTGACTATGACTGTGTAGTTCCTCATCAGTCAAAAGGTAGAATGACTTATGTATATTAAGATGAAATCTAGAAATATATATCATACATTTTTCATTTCCTTTTTTTATTGTAAATGTTATCTTTCACTAGGAGCTTCTTACAGTAGTCTTAAGACTGTAGTGGAGTGAAAGTTAAAGTTTCTCAAGATGGCTCTAAGAGTATATGTAGTATAGGGCACTGTGCAGAGGGTAGACTGCTGAAGGACTTGAATTTGTGTGGTATCTTAACTCCATATGTTTGTGACATCAGTTTTAGGAAAGACATACGCTCTCACTGCTTACCTGGTGACTTAGCCATATCTATAGAAAACTTGACTTTTGGCAACTGTAATTAGTGACCTTCTTTATTCTATATTGAATAAGTGCTGTGATTGGCTTACAGTCTACTGAGATCAGCCCTTCAATAACTATATGAAAGTGAATCTGTATAAGAGAATCAATTTTCTATTACATGGGTGGCAGTTTGATCTACTACCTTCTGAATTTCAGGTTTTTAAAAAATTAGCTCAGCTGCATCTGTTGCAGTTAACAGTGACAGCATTTTAGGAATCCCCTCCAACTTAACACCAGTGTTGTAAAACTTTGACTACTTCCTCACTAAGAAAACTTTTCAGCTTACCGTGAATACACAGTCTGCACATAAACATTTATCTCAACTAATTTTTCAGCCAATAGCTTTACTCTTGAGGTTTCCTTCCTAATCTCATTCTAAAGTGAGGGACATTGGTCTTTATGTTTTGAAAATACTTAATGGCAGTTTTCTTTAGCAAGATGAAAAATGTTTCTTGTGGATTGGTCAGGGAATGATGAAATGAAACAAAGTTTCCTTATTAAAGAAAGTGTCATCACATCTTTTTCTTTCTAAATGCTGGTTTCTTAAATTCTGGATTGTTATCAGGAACATTAATCCGTGCATACTTTCTGATTGTGACTAGTAAATTAACATCGAAAATTATCCTCAATATGTGTTATATATGTCTTTTTGTCCCCAATCCCTAGATCAGTGCCTAGTGTAAAGTAGGTAAAGTTAACATGATTGAATGTGGACTCATTGATTAATTAAAAACGGCATATGCAAGTGATGTTTGCAAGTTGATATATATTTCCTGATGGGAGGAACCATGTCTGATCTTTCATTGTATTTCAAGTACCTGGGAAAAAAATGTGAGGCTCCTAAGGGTATAGTGAATATTTGTTACCATTATTAACGATGGTGGTGATATGGTACAAATTTTTTTTACATCTAATTTTAATTTTCAGTTGGTGTTTGGCTAACATCTTATAGATGGCAATGAGACTAGCACGCGGTAAAATTGTGCTAGTTATGTAACATAGTTTCTTGACTTAATTGCACTACCAGCTTACTTTTTAATTAAACTCATTCATTTTTCATAGCTCTGAATTAGTCATGTGACTCACTGGACTTGTCGTTGTTGATTTGTAGTAAGTAGAGAAATTCACGGAACACTCTTTTTCTAATTCTTTTCTAAAAATGAGCCTCTTTAATAGGGATAGGAGTGAAGGCCGATGTCAGGAATTGACTCCACTTTCCACTGGATCCTATATTCTAAATCGTAGTGGTGAGTAAATTCAGTCAGCTAGATAAGTTAAGAAAAGGAATAGAAATTCCTTTAGCTTGTTAGCAATATTCTTAACAGGGTAATGACAACTGGGAAAATAAATTGAGTTGGCAGTTTAATAGGTATAATTCAAAGAGTAAATAGAAGCAGCTAGATTTCATGGTTAATAGTAGTACTATTGAAACAAGGCGACTGGAAGACACTGTTAATGAAAAGAGTGACTTTCAAAATGAAGCTACATTTAGCAACTATTTTTCACCAGAAGTATTTGGCATGATGTTTGGGTTCAAAATTACTATTCTGTATTGCTTAATGCACTGTTAACTGGAATCTGCAATGTGTGTGGCAGGAGAAGAGAGAAAACATATGCTTTTTCCTGAAGAAAGCTCACATCCAGACTCTCTTTGTATTTTACCACATCCTTACTTTAAGAGGCTTGGAGAACAAAAGCATACCAATGGAGAAAAATCTGTAAAGTCTTGTAGTATTTATGTATTATTATTTTGCTGGAAAAGATGTGAAAATACGAAGAATTGGAAAACAGAACAGCTAAGTTATAATGAATCACATCTCAGAAAAACACACAAGGGAATACAAATGTAATGACAACACATTTTCATTATTCTAAAAACAAATTCTGTCCGATAGTTAAGCCCTATTAATTGGGTATTTTAGATACTTAACAAAGGAATAAGACTATAATAAGTAGCCTTTCCTTCCAAGGGATAAAATAGAACCAGTATCATTTTATTTGGTGGTCTTCTGGTTCTCTTAAGCTACATATTTTATTGAAAGAGTGGAGAGTCTGTGGAAAGAATATATTAATATATTTCATATGGGGGACTTCAGATTTCCTAGATTCTTTTGGTACCAAGGTATTTGAGGAAAAAATTGAAGAAACAAAGTAGGAACCATAGAGACATGATAACTCTCCCCAGTGTACTACAATGATTCATAATTCACAAGAGAGCAAGGCTCAAGTGGATCATACTTTTTATGGTACAAATGGGATTAATATTGTACTTCATAGATACAACATGTTTATAACAAAGAAAACCTCATTTCAACTTCCTTCTACTGTAGTAAGGCTTAGGAAGAGCAGCAGAATTATTTTTTAAGTTTCTAGATTAAAAAAAAAGATCAGTGGTTATTACTGCCCAAAGGCGGAGATAATTTTAGAATTATTTTAGCTCTTAGGGCTCTGAAATCTATTCACACTGGGTAGCATTGCTATGATTCATATTTATTGTTTGTGAGACATTGAAACGTGTGATCACCTTTTCAACATAGAAATTGTCTTGCTGGCATATAAGCGTCAAGACAGCCCCTTTTCTAAGTTATAATGCCAGGAATGAAGCAGATTCTAAAAGATTTATTTGCAAGTGCATTCTAGATACCTCTGTGAGAGATATATACTTCTAAAACCATTGTGAAATTGTTAATTGTGGACTGTGAGTGTGCGTGGCTAGATAGATTATAGCGTGAATACACGAGTGGCACTTGAGACAGTTTTCAGAGTCATTCTACCACTTTCCATTCTGTATGTCAGTGCCCTCGTCTGTTTTTTTTAATATTTTTCTTCTTTCCTCCCACTCCTACTTTCTTCTTTTATCTATTATACCTCTGTTTAGTACCTTAACCATCCTTATGTATATGATATTTGATTATTTGCCTCTTTTTCTCCTTAGACTATAAGCCTTTTGAGGACATATAATATACATTTAAAAATTTTCCCCAGTACCTATCAGAGATGCTCAGTAAATATTTATTGAGTTCCCACAAGCTAATATTCTTTTTTTTTTCTTTAATTTTAAATTTATTTTTGGCTGCATTGCGTCTTCGTTGCTGCACGCGGGCTTTCTCTAGTTGTGGCGAGCAGGGGCTACTCTTTGTGTGGTGCACGGGCTTCTCATTGCGGTGGCTTCTCTTGTTGCGGAGCACAGGCTCTAGGCACGCAGGCTTCAGTAGTTGTGGCGCATGGGCTCAGTAGTTGTGGCTCTTGGGCTCTAGAGCACAGGCTCAGTAGTTGTGGCACACAGGCTTAATTGCTCCACGGCATGTGGGATCTTCCCGGACCAGGGATCAAACCTGTGTCCCCTGCATTGGTAGGAGGATTCTTAACCACTGTGCCACCAGGGAAGTCTCACTAATATTCTTTTTAAACAAATTTTATTTATTTTATTTTTTTAAATTTATTTTTATTGAAGTATAGTTGATTTACAATATTGTGTTAGTTTCTGGTGTACAGCAAAGTGATTCAGTTGTATATATATATTTTCCATTATCATTTATTATAAGATATTAAATATAGGGCTTCACTGGTGGTGCAGTGGTTAAGAATCCGCCTGCCAGTGCAGGAGACATGGGTTCGAGCCCTGGTCCGGGAAGATCTCACATAACGCGGAGCAACTAAGTCCATGCACCACAACTACTGAGCCTGTGCTCTGGAGCCTGCATGCCACAACTACTGAAGCCCGTGCACCACAACTACTGAAGCCTGTGCCCCTAGAGCCCATGCTCTGCAACAAGAGAAGTCACCACAATGAGAAGCCTGCACACTGCAACAAGGAGTAGCCCCCGCTCTCTGCAACTAGAGAAAGCCTGCACGCAGCAATGAGGACCCAACGCAGCCAAAAAAAAAAAAAAAGATATTAAATATAGTTCCCTGTGCTATACAGTAGGACCTTATTGTTTATCCATTGTATGTGTAATAGTTTGCATCTGCTAATCCCAATCCATCCCTCCCCCACGCCCCCATCCCACTTGGCAACCACAAGTCTGTTCTCTATGCCTGTGAATCTGTTTCTGTTTCATAATTAAGTTCATTTGTGTCATATTTTAGATTCCACGTATAAGTGATATCATATGGTATTTGTCCTTCTCTTTCTGACTTACTTCACTTGGTATGATAATCTCTAGTTTTATCCATGTTGCTGCAAATGGCATTATTTCCTTCTTTTTTATGGCTGAGTAATATTATATTATGTGTATATATGTATGTGTATGTATGTATTTATATATATATATATATACCACATCTTCTTCATCCATTCATCTGTTGATGGACATTTAGGTTGCTTCCATGTCTTGGCTATTGTAAACAGTGATGCAATGAACAATGGAGTGAATATATCTTTTCAAATTATAGTTCTGTCCAGATATATGCCCAGGAGTGGATTCACAATCTAATATTCTTATCTTGCAAGTTATGTAGGAGGCTGTCAGGATTATTAAACTCTAGAATAGGAATTTTTTCTTTTCTAGTATCTGTGTATATAAATTTAAATTTCTAATTCATTTAATTTAGACATTGTATTTAAGGATGCTTGGTTTGGGTTATCAACACAGTATTATGTGTATAATATTCAGTGTTTGGCAGGTCGGGGTCTCCTGTACAGCTTATTTACCAAATGGAGATTGTGTTTTGTGATTATTTTCTCCAAAACGTAAGGCTGGAGATTAACCTTTTATTTCTTTTCTGTAACAGCCAAGGACTGGAATATAGGGTCTTAGCGGAATTGGAGCTGTGATACCATATGAGCCAGCTCTTTACTTAAAAAGAAAAGTAGAGAGAGAGAAAGATATTCTCCCATTCATAGGCTTTGGGGAAGTTTAATTAAACTTATTGGTGAAATGTCTAAGAAATGTAAGAGTTAGCATTCACCAACTATTCTGGCTATTCTGATATTATGAAGTCATTTTTGATACTTATTAAAATGTTCTCTTGGCTCCCAGTTATGGTTGGTTTAGCTAATTTGAAAGGATGATTGCAGAACTTTGATAGGTGAATATTAAAATGTGCCTGATTTCCTTATACCTTCTGCTGGTGTTCTGCCCAGCATTTCTCTGCAATGCCAAATGACCAGGGAGTCCTGGCAAAGAGAGTCTTCAGGCTTTGGCAGTAGAAGATGGGCCTACATTTTCTCAACTGCCCAAATATTTTGTGACTTTCAGTCTCAGCAGGCATCCCCTTCTCTTCCATAGCAACAGTGAATTTGGGGGATTACTGTGGTGTTTTATTTTTCCCTCCTACCTTTGTGGGAAAATATCACTATTTCTACGCTGGGATAAATCAGGTCACTGGCTGGAATTCAGTATGGCCCTGTTAGATCTGTTTCTAGAAGGTAGAGTTTGATACAATACTCAAAGGTAGGCCTTCTTTTGGGAGCCTAGGGAAAAACATAATCAAATTATATATAATGTCAAGCTCTACCTGTTTTTTCTTTCCTGGCTGTGGGGTGTGTTAAAAATGCTATTTCCCTTTAAGAAATAAACAGATATAAGTAATATGCCAAGAACTAATCATCAATTTTAAGGTCACTTCCATAGGAGACTCTTTTATTAAACCAAAAATTTACAATGGATAATGATCAGATACCTAAATGATATAAAACTACTCTTTCAGAGGACTTCTCTAAAAGCATTTTATGGTACATGGATTGTTTTACTGTGATCATTCCCGGTGATTGGTGCAAACCTTTGCCAATGAATGACAAATTTACATACACATCATGTCAGCCAGCAATATTTTGCAGCTTTAATTGTTTTAGCTTCAGGCATTCCATGTCAAAATAGAGTGTTTAATGTCCTGCAAGTTGTTCTGTTTCTTTGCAACGTTAAATTATTCTGTAATTTGCCTGTTTTCTTTCTAATGCATTGTCCATTAATAATTTATAATATAAAACATATGATACAACCTTAAATAGCATGTACAGCTTCTTTTTTAGAAGTTCTGGGTCTGTGTCAAGAAGACCAGAAAACCTGAAGTGCATTTGCGTAAAGTGTTTACTCCTACCTTATATCTCAGTTAAAGAGATCCTCCTTTATGTTGCTAAACTTTTGTGTTAATGTGAACCATACTGTTTACACTAACGTGTATATATGTAATATTATACTAATTTTTAATTTTAGATAAAAATAACACTTTTACTTAAAAAAACTCCAAGTAGACAATATAGAATCCATTAAAAGGAAAAGGATAGTATTCTGTGTAGTCAACTATATTTTAATGATAAACTTGATTTTATTCAGTAACATCTAAGAGAAAGAATGAGAGGAGAAAAAGTTTTTTATGCCCATTTAGTTAAGCCAATTTCAACAAAGATGTACCAATACAGAAACACAGTCTTCGATATGTCTTTGGTTGTTATAGGTTTGAAATATATTGAAAAGATAATCTTTATTTAGTTTATACTATATCTGTTATCATTTTTAACTGTTAGGATTTTACCTTCTGTCCATTTGCAAAGAATGACCCTCGTTTAGTAACTATTTCTGATGTGGTACTGCTATGAACATGTATATTGTGTTTGGGTATTAAGATTAAATAATTTACATAAATGTGTAAAAGCCAAAGAATGTCAAACAACTGCTCTTCTCTATGAATAGTGCCATGTTCAAAGATAGCCTATTCTTTAGTTATACAATATATGATAATTTAAAATAAGATTCAAATGAATAATAACAACATATTCCTCAGTATATGGTAAATGTCTTTCTTTTCAAGGTAGTATTACAGTTGTCAAAGAACAAAATGGATTTATCTTTTATGCTTTTGAATGCTCTTATTTGCAAAGATGGAAAGTTTTATTTAAAACATTAAAATGGAAATTCATATTTTCATGCTATAGACTTACCTTTAATGTTGTCCCCCTCCTCTGCCTACCTCTGGTCATAAGGATGTTTCTTTGATTATTATATTTACTGTTGAGTTCCCAGAGTGTCCTTGGATAAGTTTAGCTATAAGTTCATTAGTGAGTCTTTGTGATCCTTAAAACAGGTTCAAACAATTCCATAATTGGTGTCCTAAGAATTTTGGAGCACTGGAGGGATTTCTAGTCCAATCTGTTACCTAACAATATATTCAAGACTTTTTAATACCTTTGAACTCATAGAGAAAAGTGTATTGTCTGATTAAATCATCCCTAGAGATAGTTAACCCAAGGTTGATATCATCTCTTGATAGTTCCTCATATGGAAGAACACTTTACACTTCAGTGGATTTTGTGAATCAACCATAATACTTACTGGGGAACTTTTCATATGGTGTATAATGACATTATATTTGGAGTATTTGAGCTCCATGAGAAGGCTTGCCTCAATTGGCTTTAACTTTAATATTTCAGTTTCTGGAGGAGTATTTTTTTTTTTTGCAGTTCGCGGGCCTCTCACTGTCGTGGCCTCTCCTGTTGCGGAGCACAGGCTCCGGACGCACAGGCTCAGCGGCCATGGCTCATGGGCCCAGCTGCTCTGCGGCATGTGGGATCCTCCCGGACCGGGGCATGAACCCGCGTCCCCTGCACCGGCAGGTGGACTCTCAACCACTGCGCCACCAGGGAAGCCCCTGGAGGAGTACTTTTAAGGGAAGGTTGATAAGGGTGTATATATCAAGATGGTAGGATTTTTCTTCCTTTATAACCTAATTGATCACTTATCAATAAGACACATCATTTTTTTTTTTTTAAGTCAAGAAGGTTAAAAGAGAATACATGGGTACAAAACTATAGGTGTGCCGTACCTGGATTTGGTGGGTTCAAATTCTATTCCATGACTTAGAATGTGAAGCGAGGAACGTGTATCTACCTTGACCTTTGAAACTCTGAATAAAGTGGCAGTTACAAGCATTTTCAACTTCATGTTTCTTGAACTGCCTGGAATAAATTCAGAAGAGATAGAATATACTTTTAACAAACAGTAAGAACTCCTTCACTGCATTAGAAAAGGGCGTATTTGAATTATCAAGTAAATTGGGATTATTGGCAATAACATATATCTTCTTTCATTTCTCTGCTTATTCAATTTCTGATGGAAACTACGGCCAGAAAATTTTATGAAGCAATGTTGAGATAAACATGGCCTAACAATTCTGGGGGGAGACTCCCTACCCTTTGCTGATTTCCAGAATGTCCATAGTAATTAGAACAGTCCTGCACCAAGAAAGGAGAAAGCTGTGTAAATAAAAATCAATTATTCTCCTGCCTGCTTCCCCAGGCCTGTGCCTTTTTTTCTTGCTATCTGTTTGGAATCCTAAGGAATACCTTGATACTCCATCACATGCCTAGGGTGGGGAGGGCACAGAAAAGGTGAGGAGAGGGGTGCTTGTGGCTACATTCTGTATTGAATTTAATTTTTCATTGATAATTAGACTCTGAAAGCCTCCTGATATTTTTGACCAGCAGGAAACAAAAGCCCACTGATTGACTCAGGAGATGGGTGGGAGCGGCCCCCGCTGTGCTCACACAGCAGCTCCACAAAGACTGAAAACAAGAGCTGTGGCAAATTGGATCACCATGCAAGTTCCAACTGGCCCATTGTGTACAAGTAGTAAATTGGGAGCTGATATTTCTGAGAACTATTTATTAGCAGAGCTTGGTGTTTTACTCCCTCCCTCCCCCGCCCTCCTCCACCCTGTCCTTATTTATTTATTTGTTTGTTTGTTTTTTAGCAAACCGCTTTTTGTCAAGTTAGATGAGCAATCTAAAGCATTTACAAAAAATTCAGGTAATTATCCAAAGGGTTGTCCAGCCTAGAAATGTACTGATTATATGTGGCAAATGAACACAAAAATTTTCAGCTAATCTTAGCAGGCATTTATGTGCTGTAATTGTACAAAAGGCAAATAGGTGACATTTATAAGAGTTTCCTGAAATGCAAAAAAATTTAAAAAAATTTTAAAATTCAGTCTTATTGCTGCATGTATTATTAAGATTTTTAAATGGTGATGTCTCAGGTGACAGCTTCTGGTGGAGTGATCAGTTCTAACCATTTAGTACAAATAAGGTGTGAAAATACTAGCCGGTGACCAGTTAGCAGAAATTGTAGTTGTACAAGCCTAGACCTGCATGTCTTACAGAAGAATTGATAACTCTGGAGTTTTTTCAATTTGAGTAATGCAGAGAGGGAAAAATGGAGTCCGTTTCATTAGTTGCTTATATATGTTCCATCTCTGAGAGTTTTAACTTTTGGTGAGTTGGGAATATGGTATTATTGCTACTACCAATTTCATAGGAAAAATGTACACAGAAGCTTATATGACTGTAAAAATTAAAGTTTATGTTAATCTTTCACAAAAAGGCTTTTGAGATAATACCAATTCATTTTATGGATAGCTATTCATTTGATCTTTTACAGACACTACCACATATGGTACATTTTTGTTTCTGTGCTCTTCCACTTTCGTCCAGTGCATAAATTAATTCTACGTCTAATGAACTGATTTGGTGAGAAGAGCTCAGACTACCATGGTCATATACTGGTGCTCCTGTCAGGCAACATCATGAAGACCATTATAGAGAGGGTGCAAGGCATGTTCTGGTCATGGTTTTGTTTCTGAGTATTAGGACTCAGCCATCAAATATTAATGAAGTCCTATGGTGCCAAATAATATATTAGGTATATTAGGGGATGAGAAGGGTATGATGCTTGGTTTCTGACATCCAGAAGTTTATCATTTAATAAATAAACAGAAGTGACCAACATAAAACCATTAGTAAACTATTCAACTGCAGAGGTTGTGAGTATAATATTGCGGAGCTGTAGGTAGTCGAATGCTTATTTAGCCATTCTTGTAGAAAGAATTGAAATGTAGCCTTCGTTAACCTGGTAGCTAGCATGAGGAAGGTGGGGTTATCATAACTTTGAAAATTATAATACAATTCAAAGGTATCTTAATAAATTAAAAAAAATTTCATTTGATCCTTGGGAATCAAAATAGACAATAGAGACTTGGATCCAGAGATCCTGAACAGTCTCAAATACTAGGGAGATGTTATTGGAATATGGCATGTTGTAGAAAACTCTTCAACTTTTGCCATTACAGATGTTTCCAAATGGAGAGAAATTGAAGAGAAGCAAAATGAGATATATTCATAATAGTTCCTCATTGGGTTGCTGTGAGGATTAATTAGATAAAGCATATATGGTACCTGGCACATGCTAAGTTTTCAATAAATATTAGTTGTTTCAAAAATAAAGCTGTCAGTAAAGGTTGAATAGTTTCTCAGGACCTGGGAATAGAGAATAAGTTGGAAGTGATGTTGCATGCTCTCAGGGGCGCGGGGGGCATGTATCTGTTGGACATGACTCTTTAAGTTAACTGGGGCTGGACCCAGGGGCTCTCCTTACAGTTCTAGCGCCGACTCCTGATATCACCCACTTTCCATCACCACAGGAAATAGACCTAATTCCCGAGTCCTGTGGCCTCCTCTCTTTGGCATTTGATATTTTTGTCCTCCCTTCAGATCTAAAAATTCACTCTTTCCTTGGGGGAATTTTCTGGGATAATCACTATCTCCTTTTCCCTACCTTTCTCTCAGTCTCTTTTGATGAGTTTTCTCCTTCCACTAGCACACACACCTCTCACTTTTTTTCAAACCTGAATCCTATTCTTAACCCCCTTTTCTCTTTACTCTCTAGCCTCCCTGAGTGATTCTCATCCTCTTGCATGACACCAGTTCTCATATGATGACTGACAATTCTCCACATCCAGTCCCAGCCTTCCCACCGGGCTCTCAAGATGCATTTCCAGTTTGTTTCTCCTTATATATTCTGTAGTTATCTTAAATTCAGCGTGTTCACACAGCATGTATTTTTTCACCGCAAAAATGTTCCTTTCTCCTATGTTCTTTATAAGTGAATGGTAATCCTATTTTAGGATGTCTGAAGGTACCAGTTTGTATGGGACTAAGGGGTTTCCCAGGGTGTGAGACCTTCAGTGCTGAAACTCTGAAAGTCCTGGGCAATCTGGGACTAGTTGGTCACCCTAACCAGACATATCTGAGTTTTTCCTCTGCTTCTCCCTTTCCCTCATCTCCTGCCTCTAGTATCATATCCCAGATAATCTCTCTTGAAACATTCCCTTTTTTATTCTCAGTATGGCTGCCTGCATTATTTCTTACCTCGGCTATTGTAATAGAATCCCACCTGGTATTCTTGACTATAATCTCATTCATCTTATACCCTGCCTGAGTAATCTGCATAAATACAGATCTAATCATCATGGTGCTATTACACAGCAAGCCAAAAAGTATGGAGAAAATTGAGTTCTGCCATAGATTAGAGGGTTTTGTCTCTTCAACCTGGCCACAAGAACCCTGTGACTTTGAAAGGAACTGATTGTAACCTCAGTATAATAGATCTCTGTTAGAGAGCAACACAATTTTCTCTTCAGCACCTGGGTCAACTTTTCCCCTCTGCCTGGACAACAGCACTTGCTTTTTAAAAATTGCTATGGGAGCATCAACTTGCATTAGAATTGAATCAAAATAAAGCCAAAAAATCCTGTGATTATCTATGTGCAAAGTACTAGGTACTAGTAATAGGATAAGGAGAAAAAATAGCAGAAAATGTAAATTTTAATTTAAAAATTTGTTTTTTAAAAAACAAATTTGAAAATTTGCAACTTGGGTATATCATCTCAAGCATACCCAAAGAAGCTCATCTTCCTGCACCCTACTGTAGGACCTGTCTCTTGTTTCAACTACAGTCTCACTAATAGTGAAATCATTTATCTCTTGATAATAATATGCTCCATCACCATGTCAGGTACATAAACTTGGAGTGTGTGGTGGTTTTAAAGCATATCTGCAAAGTCTTTGATATTCTACCCTTTAAGATGTGGAGTCGAATTCTCCTTCTCTTGGGTGTGAGCTGGACTTAGTAGCTTGCTTCTAATGAATAGAATATGGCAGGAGTGACAGTGTGTGGCTTCTGAGACTAGATCATAAAAGGCACTGTGGCTTCTTCTTTGCTCTCTCTTGGATCACTCACTCTTGGGGAAGCTGGCTTGCATTCTGTGAGGACACTCACATGGCTCTATGGAGATGTCTGTGTGGTGAGGAACTAAGGCTTCCTGAGAACACCCAGCACGAACTTGCTGGTCATGTGAATGAATGATCAAGTTTGGAAGCAGATCTTCCAGCCCCAGTCAAGCCTTCAGGTGACTGTAGCCCCAGCCAACATCTAGACTGCAACCTCCTGAGAGACTCTGAATCAGAGCCACCCAACTAAATTGTCCTTGGATTCCTGACCCATGAAAGTATATGATGTAATAGATGTTTATTGTTGTAAACCACTAAGTTTTGGGGTAATTCATTATGCAGCAGTAGATAACTAATACAGAGTAGTTTTGTGTGATTCCTACTCTGCTGCTTCCTTCATTTCAGCCCCTTTCCCAAAGATTCAGGCCCGCAGATCATAATACATTTTTGCTGATTCTTCTGCAGAGAAGCTCTATTCTTTTCCCTTCATGTACTATATTTATTACTCTGTTATATTCCTTCATCTCTGAATTCTTGGTTTTCTGTGCATTCATTCTGTGGGTCATTCTATCCTCCACTTGTACGGAGACAATTCCCCATAGGTCTCTTGGGTTTTTAAATATCCTGTGAGCAGAAACACTGACTGCTTTTTTGTTCTGGATGATCTTTTCAAGAAAGCAGGTTTGCTTACTGTCCAGTATAATAAAAATAATCTTCCTCTGAAGCAGAGATCAGACAGGTTAGCTTAGTGCCATTGTAAAAGATTAGGGTTCCATAAATTCAGTATCCCTCAGCTGTAATGCAAACCTACTGTGTGTGCAGGATCCTCCTGGCCCTTCTGTATTACTCCCATGGCACTTGGAGGGTAACTGAAGCAAAAATGCTTGTGTGGCTGGCTGTACCGTGGGCAATTAGGACCTTTGTCTCTGATGCAGGATCTCATGACTTCTGCAGACCAACTTGTCAGCTTGCAAGTAAGGTAAAATCTCAGGCTCTTCATAGTTCTTGACAGTTTTAACCCATTCTCAATCATACCTAAAGCTCTAATCATGACCCTTTACAATTAATTCTTTTATTTATTCACCAAATGAAAACTGACTATACATGCTAAACTTCCAGCTGCCTCATTTGAAACTGCACATTTTTGGGGATACATCTTAACAAGTGCTTAAGCAAGGCTAGTCTCAAGCACATTCATCTCATGTCTGCCTTGGAATTCTAGAAGGTGACAATATTTTTGTCTGTTACAGCTTCCTCTTTTTCTTCTCCATGGAACCATGACATTAACCATTTACAAGATAAATGTGTAAAACTTACCTCTTCTGGAACCATTTACCCATTGTTCTTTGCCTGATTCTGGCCAGATTTACTCCTTCCTTACTTTTTTCTATCACTTTCAAGTATTTAACTCTTACATGTTACACAACAGTAGTTGACTGTAGACATAAATCTATGGTTTTAAAAAATCATATGTTACCCCATGTAGATGTCTTTTCTCCTATACAGGATGATAAAGTCCTTGAAAATAAGAAATTTGGAATTTGTTTCCTTAGTAAGACATGCAGATCTGGACAGTATGTTTTACATTGTGGTCACTTACCAGTGCTGGCAGACCCAAATGTTCTGGTTTTCTGGGATAATCTGAATCTCATCTGGTGCTATTGCCTTGTTTTTTGAACATAGGCTTAGAAACAATCACTGAAATAGCTCCAATCCTAGGCGGCAGATGGCAACCCTTGAAATGGCCTCTGGCTGCCGTTGCCGAGCCATTCCCCTTTTCTAGTCCATCTTTCTTACCAGTCTTAGCCTTTATCCAAGACTTTTTACTCTTTCCCTCAGGCTCCTATAGTTTAAGTCATCCTCCTGAAGAAAAAAAAATACCACCAAAGCTCTTCAGTCTTTTGTCCGCTGAATAACTCTTCAGTACTCTTTCTTATGCCCTTTAATGTTCTCTCTCTGAGATAAGATTGGGCTCCTTGGTTTCATATTCTATTCTCTGTGGGAAAGCATTAAAAATAAGAACTAAACAAAAAGTTTCACTGTAAGGAGAATTTTTTTTTGTTTTTTGGTCTCTTTTCTTTTTGATGTTTAATCTATTCTGCAAACACAGAATTTTGGTTAATCTCTCCTTCACTTTATATATCTGTACTCCTGGAAGTTCAGTCCTTGTGGGCAGTTTTGTTTTTGTTTTTTGACAACTTTTATATATAGCCTTTTAGGGAGCATCTCCCTTCTCCAGACCAACTCTGCTGCAGGCTCGTAAACTTGAAGTAGCGTGTGTGTGTGTGTGTGTGTGTGTGTGTGTGCACCTGCGTGCACACACATCAGGAAGAGACAAAAGAATTTTCTCACCAAGCAGGTTCTTTCAAGTGTCCTCAGCTAGTTTTAGAATCTGTGAGTAGGGTGAGGAGGCAGAGGGTAAATTTGTCCCCTGATGATTCACATGGCCAACAGCTTCTTCAGTTCTGTGAAGTGATAAGACAGCAGTTTCCCCGACCAGTTTCTTGACTTGCCATCCTATAATTTGAATGGGCCCAAGTGCTGACATGTGAATTAGTCAGAAGAGTAAAATTAAGGCTCATTTTCATGTTGTGGCCATGTGACATGGGGATTTATAACTAAAGGCATTTTATTGGTAAAATGAGATAATACATGGAAAATGCAATATAAACTTCTTGATACTATTATTCTTTTAAATTGCTATAAAAAACGATGAAAAGAAGCTTTATCATTTTGGTCTTATAAAAATACAAAATATTCTTTTTTATTCTATTTGTTTTTTTTTTTTTTTTTTTTTTTTTTTTTTTTGCGGCACGCGGGCCTCTCACTGTTGTGGCCTCTCCCTTTGCGGAGCACAGGCTCCGGACGCGCAGGCTCAGCGGTCATGGCTCACGGGCCCAGCTGCTCCGCGGCATGTGGGATCTTCCCGGACTGGGGCACGAACCCGTGTCCCCTGCATTGGCAGGCGGAATCTCAACCACTGCGCCACCAGGGAAGCCCCTCTATTAGTTTTTATTGAAGAATTAAGTGGTATTTTTCTAAACTTTGAAAATATTTTTACAAGTGATTTTCAGGAAAAATTAGCTAGGTACATGTAGACTATTTCACTTGACATTTCAATATTAGAAGGTTGGGCCAGATTACTACCTACATTACATACTAAGAATTTTCTAGAAATTACTACATAACTGGCAGAGACATTGGCTTAAATTACCATGATATATCTAAAAGTGTCTGTTGAAGACATACATATGTTGATAAAAATTGTAAAACATTTCAAACATACAAAAAAGGAAAATAATAAAACATATATCCAGTTTAAGCCTATTACCTTTTTCCTATTCTTGCCCCAAATCCCATTCTCTTCTTTCCCTCTGTATAGGTAAATTTGATTTTACTATATCACTGGTTGTGTTCCCCAGGAAACAAGCTCTGAGGCTCTGAGATTTTTATGTGGAAGCTTCTTGTGGGGTACTCTCAGGAGACACACCTGTGAAAGGTGAGAGAAGTGGAATTGGGTATAGTTGGGAGAAGTTGAACTAGAATGCAATCACAACAGACGTTTCAACTGACCCTGTGTCTGGGATGGCCCTGTAAAATTGTCTCAGTTGAAACAAGGAGGCCAAGTATTTGTACCCCCCAATTAGCTAGTGATTGGATGCAGTCTTTTCCTGAGGAAGAGGTAATAACCCTGGGTGGGATAGCTTTTTTCTACTGAACTCTAAGTTTGGCAGTTATGCTGCTATAAACATTCATGTACAGGTTTTTGTGTGAACATAAGTTTTCATTTCTCTAGGTTGAATACCTAGAAGTAGGATTTCTGGATCATATGGTAAGCATAGGTTTAATTTTATAATTAAACCAAACTGTTTTCCAAAGTGGCTGTATCATATTGCATTCCCATCAGCAATATCTGAGAGTGCCAGTTGCTCTACATGCTCATCAGCACTTGGTATTGTCTTTTTAGAAAGTCTTTCTAATATATGTCTAATGGTCTCTCATTGTGGTTTTAATGGGCAGTTCCATAATATCTAATGATATTGAACAACTTTTCATGTGTTTGACATTTATATGTTTTCTTTTGTGAAGTATCTGTTCATACCTTTTCCCATTTAAAAAAATTAGATTGATTGTTTTCTTTTCTTATTTTCTTTCTTTTGGCCACAATGGGTGGCCTGTGGTGGGATCTTAGTTCCCTGACCAGGGATCCAACCCGGGCCCTTGGCAGTGAAAGTGTAGAGTCCTAATCACTGGACTGCCAGGGAATTCCCATAGGTTGATTGTTTTCTTATTGCTGAGTTTTGTGAGTTCTTTCTATATTCTGGAAACAAATCTTTTGTCAGATATGTGATTTATAAATACTTTTTCCCTGGTCTGTATCATGTCTTCTCACTCTCTTTATGATTTCCTTCATAGAACCACATATTTTAATTTTGAATGAAATCCAATTTATGATTTCTTTTTTCTTTTATGGATTGGTCTCTTGGTGTCCTATCTAAGAACTCTTTGACTAACCCAAGGTCATGAAGGTTTTTTTAAGCTGTTTTCTTCTAAGAGTTTTATATTTTTATGTTTTACATGTAGGCCTCTAATTCAATTTTTAGCTAACATTTGTGCATGGTACTAGGTATAAATTGAAGTTCATTTTTCTTTTTTATTGCATGTGGCTATCCAGTTGTTCCAGCACCATTTGTTAAAAAGACTATCCTTTCTCTATTGAATTGTCTTTGCACTTTTGTCAAAAATCCATCAGCCATATTTATGCAGATATATTTCTGACCTTTCTATAATGTTCCATTGATCTATGTGTCTATCCTTTCATTGTTCATGAATGTCTTGGTTACTGTAGCTTTATAGCACATCTTAATTTTGGGTAATGTGAGGACACAACAAGAAGACAACCATCTGTAAACCAGGAGCAGGCCTTCACCTAACACCTGATCTGCCAGCACCTTGATCTTTGAATTCCCAGCCTCCAGAAGTGTGAGAAAGAAATGTATGTTGTTGAAGCCACCGTATTATGGTATATTTGTTATAGCAACCCAAACTAATAAAGATGGTCGCATAGACAAATCCACAATTATAGTTGCAGACTTCCAACACTCCTCGCTCGGTAAGCTATAGAATAAGCAGACAGAAAAGCAGCAAAGATATAGGAAGTTTGAATACTACCAACCAATCTGACCTAACTGACACTTATAGAACACTACCCAACAACAATGGAATACACATTCTTTTCAAGTGTCTATTAAATATTCACTGAGATAGACCACATTCTTAAATTTCAAAGAATTGAACTTATTCTGTTCTGTGACCATAATAGAATTAAACCAGAAGACAATAACAGAAGGATATCTGGAAAAATCTGTGAATATTTGGAAATGAAATAACACACTACTTAGTAATACATGGGTCAAAGAAAAGTCTCAAGAGAAATTAGGAAATATTTTGAACTGAATGAACTAGGAAAAAAATGACATGTCAAAATTTGTGGGATATAACTACAGCAGTGCTTAGAGGGAAATTTATGGTATTAAATGTAAACATCTGAAAAGAAGAAAGGTTTCAAATTAATGATCTAAGTATCCACCTTAAGAAGCTGAAAAAAAAACCAAAAAACAAAAAACTGCAAACTGAGCCCAAAGAAAGCAGAAGGAAGGAAATAGAGATAAGAGAAAAAAAAGTCAATTAAATTGAGAATAGAAAAACAAAAGAGAAAATCAATGAAACCAAAAGCAGTTTCTTCAAAAAACAAAATTAAAACATGGATAAGACTCTAACCAGACTGATCAATAAAAAGAGAGAGTACAGAAATTAGCAACATCAGGAATGAAAGAAGGGTTATCACTGCAGTTGTAGGTGCATGCATATTTAGAATTGTTGGGTCTTGTTGGTGAACTGGCTCTTTTATCAGTATGTAAATTCTCTCTTTGGCAATTTTTTTGGTTCTAATATCTGCTTTGTCTTATATTAATATATCCATGCCAGCTTTTTAAAAATTAGTGTTTGCATGGTATAGTCTCTTCCATCTTGTTATTTTTTAACTTATTTTTTTATAGTTAGGTTTAGATGGATTTTTAAAACAGCATATAGTTGAATCTTTAAAAATAACCAATCTGACAATCTCTGTCATTTAATTGGTGTGTTTAGAACATTTAGTGTAATTGGATATGGTTGGGTTTAGGTTTACTATTGTATTAGTTTTCTATTTATCCCTTTTGTTTTTCATATCTTTGTTTTTGGCTTCTTGTCTTCTTTTGATTTATTTGAATATTTAGAATTCCATTCTCATTTATCTGTAGTGCTTTTCAGTATATCGCTTTGTACAGTTTTTCTTTTAGTGGTTGCTCTAGGGATTATAATATACATATCAAACTTTACACAGTCTATTTAGAATTAATATTTTACCATTTCAGATAAAATTAAGAAACCTTAGGTCCCTTTACCTTTTCCCATTTTTGATGTAGTTGTCATGTGAATTACATCTGCCTACATTGAAATTCCATCAGGCAGTATTATAATTTTTGCTTTTAGCAATCATACATATTATAACAAACTTTAGAGGCAAAATAGTCTATTTTATTTACTCAAATATTTACAGTTTCTGTTGCTCTTCCTTCATTCCTGACCTTCCAAGTTTCCTTCTGTTATTGCTTTCATTCTAAATGAAGATCTTTCTTTAGCATTTCTTTAAAAGCATGTATGCTAGTGACACATTTTCTTAGTTTTCCTTCATCTAAAAATGTCTTTATTTTGTCTTCATTTTGATGGATTTTTTAAAAAAAATTGAAGTATAGTTGATTTACAATATTGTGTTTTAACAAAGTGATTCAGATATATATATATGTAATATATATATTGTTTTTCAGATTCTTTTCCATTATAGGTTATTACAAGATATTGAATATCATTCCCTGTGCTATACAGTAAGTTATTGTTGTTTATAGGTTTTATATATAGTAGTGTGTATCTGTTAATCCGTTCCACCCCATTTTCTCTTTGTAACCATAAGTTTGTTTTCTATGTCTGTGAGTCTGTTTCTGTTTTGTAAATAAGTTCTGTTTTGTAAATAAGTTCATTTGTATCATTTTTATAGATTCCACATATAAGTGATATCATGTAATATTTGTCTTTCTCTGTATGACTTACTTCAGTTAGTATGATAATCTCTAGGTCCATCCATGTTACTGCAAATGGCAGTATTTTATTCTTTTTTCTTTTTTTTGGCTGAGTAATACTCCATTGTGTATATATACCACATCTTCTTTATCCATTCATTGTTGATGGGTACTTAGGTTGCTTTCATGTCTTGACTCTTGTAAATAGTGCTGCTATGAACATAGCATGGGGTGCATGTATCTTTTCAAATTATAGCTTTGTCCACATATATGCCCAGGAGTGGGATTGCTGGATCATATGGTAACTCTAGTTTTTTAAGGAACCTCCATACTGATCTCCATCGTGGTTGTACCAATTTACATTCCCACCAACAGTGGGAATTTACATTCTCCACACCCTCTCCAGCATTTGTTACTTGTAGACTTTTTAATGATGGCCATTCTGAATGGTGTGAGGTGATACCACACTGTAGTTTTGATTTGCATTTCTCTAATGATTAGTGATGTTCAGTATCCTTTCATGTGTTTGTTGGTCATCTGTGTATCTTCTTTGGAGAAATGTCTATTTAGGTCTTCTGCCCATTTTTTTGACTGGGTTGTTTTTTTTGTTGTTGTTGTTATTGAGTTGTATGAGCTATTTGTATATTTTGAAAATTAAGCCCTTGTTGGTCACATCATTTGCAAATATTTTCTCCCAGTCTGTAGGTTTTCTTTTCATTTTGTTTATGGTGTCCTTTGCTGTGCAAAAGCTTATACGTTTGATTAGGTCCCATTTGTTTATTTTTGCTTTTATTTCTTTTGCTTTGGGAGACTGACCTAAGGAATCATTGGTACAATTTATGTCAGAATGTTTTTCCTGTGTTGTCTTCTAGTTTTATGGTGTCATGTCTTATATATTTAAGGCTTTAAGCCATTTTGAGTTTATTTTTGTGAGAGAGTGTTCTAATTTCATTGATTTATATACGCTGCCCATCTTCTCCAGCACCACTTGCTGAAGAGACTGTCTTTTCCCCAGTGTGTGTTCTTGCCTCCTTTGTCAAAGATTAATTGACCATAGGTGTATGGGTTTATTTTTAGGCTCTCTGTTCTGTTCCATTGATCCATATGTATATTTTTGTGCCATTACCACACTGTTTTGATTACTGTAGCTTTGTAGTATTGTTTAAAGTCTGGAAGGGTTATGCCTCCAGCTTTGTTCCTTTTTCCTTGGGATTGCTTTGGCAATTTTGGGTCTTTTGTGGTTCCATATATATTTTAGGATTATTTGTTCTAGTTCTGTGAAAAATGTCATGGGTAATTTGATAGCTATCATATTAAACCTGTAGATTGCTTTGGGTAGCATGGACATTTTAACAATATTAATTCTTCCAATCCAAGAGCATGGGATATCTTTCCATTTCTTTGAATCATCTTCAACTTCCTTTATCAGTGTTTTATAGTTCTTTTTTTTTCAATTTAACATCTTTATTGGAGTATAATTGCTTTACAATGGTATGTTAGCTTCAGCTTCACAACAAAATGAATCAGTTATATATATATACATATGTTCCCATATCTCTTCCCGCTTGCGTCTTCCTCCCTCCCTCCCTCCCTATCCCATCCCTCCAGGCGGTCACAAAGCACCGAGCTGATCTCTCTGTGCTATGCAGCTGCTTCCCACTAGCTATCTACCTTACGTTTGGTAGTGTATATATGTCCATGCCTCTCTCTCGCTTTGTCACAGTTTACCCTTCCCCCTCCCCATAACCTCAAGTCCATTCTCTAGTAAGTCTGTGTCTTTATTCCTGTTTCACCCCTAGGTTTTTCATGACATTTCTTTTCTTAAATTCCATATATATGTGTTAGCATATGGTATTTGTCTCTCTCTTTCTGACTTACTTCACTCTGTATGACAGACTCTAGGTCTATCCACCTCATTACAAATAGCTCAATTTCGTTTCTTTTTATGGCTGAGTAATATTCCATTGTATATATGTGCCACATCTTCTTTATCCATTCATCCGATGATGGACACTTAGGTTGTTTCCATCTCCGGGCTATTGTAAATAGAGCTGCAATGAACATTTTGGTACATGACTCTTTTTGAATTATGGTTTTCTCAGGGTATATGCCCAGTAGTGGGATTGCTGGGTCATATGGTAGTTCTATTTGTAGTTTTTTAAGGACCCTCCATACTGTTCTCCACAGTGGCTGTATCAATTTACATTCCCACCAACAATGTAAGAGGGTTCCCTTTTCTCCACACCCTCTCCAGCATTTATTGTTTCTAGATTTTTTGATGATGGCCATTCTGACTGGTGTGAGATGATATCTCATTGTAGTTTTGATTTGCATTTCTCTAATGATTAGTGATGTTGAACATTCTTTCATGTGTTTGTTGGCAGTCTGTATATCTTCTTTGGAGAAATGTCTATTTAGGTCTTCTGCCCATTTTTGGATTGGGTTGTGTGTTTTTTTGTTATTAAGCTGCATGTGCTGCTTAGAAATGTTGGAGATTAATCCTTTGTCAGTGGCTTCATTTGCAAATATTTTCTCCCATTCTGAGGGCTGTCTTTTGGTCTTGTTTATGGTTTCCTTTGCTGCGCAAAAGCTTTTAAGTTTCATTAGGTCCCATTTGTTTATTTTTGTTTTTATTTCCATTACTCTAGGAGGTGGGTCAAAAAGGACCTTGCTGTGATTTATGTCATAGAGTGTCCTGCCTATGTTTTCCTCTAAGAGTTTGATAGTTTCTGGACTTACATTTAGGTCTTTAATCCATTTTGAGCTTATTTTTGTGTATGGTGTTAGGGAGTGATCTAGTCTCATACTTTTATATGTAGCTGTCCAGTTTTCCCAGCACCACTTATTGAAGAGGCTGTCCTTTCTCCACTGTACTTTCCTGCTTCCTTTATCAAAGATAAGGTGACCATATGTGCGTGGGTTTATCTCTGGGCTTTCTATCCTGTTCCATTGATCTATATTTCTGTTTTTGTGCCAGTACCATACTGTCTTGATTACTGTAGATTTGTAGTATAATCTGAAGTCAGGAAGCCTGATTCCTCCAGCTCCGTTTTTCGTTCTCAAGATTGCTTTGGCTATTCGGGGTCTTTTGTGTTTCCATACAAATTGTGAAATTTTTTGTTCTAGTTCTGTGAAAAATGCCAGTGGTAGTTTGATAGGGATTGCATTGAATCTGTAGATTGCTTTGGGTAGTAGAGTCATTTTCACAATGTTGATTCTTCCAATCCAAGAACATGGTATATCTCTCCATCTATTTGTATCATCTTTAATTTCTTTCATCAGTGTCTTATAATTTTCTGCATACAGGTCTTTTGTCTCCTTAGGTAGGTTTATTCCTAGGTATTTTATTCTTTTCGTTGCAATGGTAAATGGGAGTGTTTTCTTGATTTCAATTTCAGAGTTTTCATCATTAGTGTATAGGAATGCCAGAGATTTCTGTGCATTAATTTTGTATCCTGCTACTTTACCAAATTCATTGATTAGCTCTAGTAGTTTTCTGGTAGCATCTTTAGGATTCTCTATGTATAGTATCATGTCATCTGCAAACAGTGACAGCTTTACTTCTTCTTTTCCGATTTGGATTCCTTTTATTTCCTTTTCTTCTCTGATTGCTGTGGCTAAAACTTCCAAAACTATGTTGAATAAGAGTGGTGAGAGTGGGCAACCTTGTCTTGTTCCTGATCTTAGTGGAAATGCTTTCAGTTTTTCACCATTGAGGATGATGTTGGCTGTGGGTTTGTCATATATGGCCTTTATTATGTGGAGGAAAGTTCCCTCTATGCCTACTTTCTGCAGGGTTTTTATCATAAATGGGTGTTGAATTTTGTCGAAAGCTTTCTCTGCATCTATTGAGATGATCATATGGTTTTTCTCCTTCAATTTGTTAATATGGTGTATCACGTTGATT
Organism: Phocoena sinus; assembly: GCF_008692025.1. NCBI lineage: Eukaryota > Metazoa > Chordata > Mammalia > Artiodactyla > Phocoenidae > Phocoena > Phocoena sinus. Next base: position 80,803,027 of record NC_045763.1, on the reverse strand, counting down.
GATTTGCGTATATTGAAGAATCCTTGCATTCCTGGAATAAACCCCACTTGATCATGGTGTATGATCCGTTTAATGTGCTGTTGGATTCTGTTTGCTAGTATTTTGTTGAGGATTTTTGCATCTATGTTCATCAGTGATATTGGCCTGTAGTTTTCTTTCTTTGTGACATCCTTGTCTGGTTTTGGTATCAGGGTGATGGTGGCCTCGTAGAATGAGTTGGGGAGTGTTCCTCCTTCTGCTATATTTTGGAAGAGTTTCAGAAGGATAGGTGATAGCTCTTCTCTAAATGTTTGATAGAATTCGCCTGTGAAGCCATCTGGTCCTGGGCTTTTGCTTGTTGGAAGATTTTTAATCACAGTTTCAATTTCAGTGCTTGTGATTGGTCTGTTCATATTTTCTATTTCTTCCTGATTCGGTCTTGGCAGGTAGTGCCTTTCTAAGAATTTGTCCATTTCTTCCAGGTTGTCCATTTTATTGGCATAGAGTTGCTTGTAGTAGTCTCTCATGATCTTTTGTATTTCTGCAGTGTCAGTTGTTACTTCTCCTTTTTCATTTCTAATTCTGTTGATTTCAATCTTCTCCCTTTTTTTCTTGATGAGTCTGGCTAATGGTTTATCAATTTTGTTTATCCTTTCAAAGAACCAGCTTTTAGTTTTATTGATCTTTGCTATCGTTTCCTTCTTTTTCATTTATTACTGATCTGATTTTTATGATTTCTTTCCTTCTGCTAACTTTGGGGTGTTTTGTTCTTCTTTCTCTAATTGCTTTAGGTGCAAGGTTAGGTTGTTTATTCGAGATGTTCCCTGTTTCTTAAGGTAGGATTGTATTGCTATAAACTTCCCTCTTAGAACTGCTTTTGCTGCATCCCATAGATTTTGATTCGTCATGTCTCCATTGTCATTTGTTTCTAGGTATTTTTTGATTTCCTCTTTGATTTCTTCAGTGATCACTTCGTTATTAAGTGGTGTATTGTTTAGCCTCCATGCGTTTGTATTTTTTACAGATCTTTTTCTGTAATTGATATCTAGTCTCATAGCATTGTGGTCGGAAAAGATACTTGATACAATTTCAATTTTCTAAATTTACCAAGGCTTGATTTGTGACCCAAGATATGATCTATCCTGGAGAATGTTCCATGAGCACTTGAGAAAATGTGTATTCTGTTGTTTTTGTATGGAATGTCCTATAAATATCAATTAAGTCCATCTTGTTTAATGTATCATTTAAAACTTGTGTTTCCTTATTTATTTTCATTTTGGATAATCTTTCCATTGGTGAAAGTGGCGTGTTAAAGTCCCCTACTATGAATGTGTTACTGTCGATTTCCCCTTTTATGGCTGTTGGTATTTGCCTTATGTATTGAGGTGCTCCTATGTTGGGTGCATAAATATTTACAATTGTTATATCTTCTTCTTGGATCGATCCCTTGATCATTATGTAGTGTCCTTCTTTGTCTCTTCTAATAGTCTTTATTTTAAAATCTATTTGGTCTGATATGAGAATTGCTACTCCAGCTTTCTTTTGGTTTCCATTTGCATGAAATATCTTTTTCCATCTCCTTACTTTCAGTCTGTATGTGTCTCTAGGTCTGAAATGGGTCTCTTGTAGACAGCAAATATATGCGTCTTGTTTTTGTATCCATTCAGCCAATCTGTGTCTTTTGGTGGGAGCATTTAGGCCATTTACATTTAAGGTAATTATCGATATGTATGTTCCCGTTCCCATGTTCTTAATTGTTTTGGGTTTGTTATTGGAGGTCTTTTCCTTCTTTTGTGTTTCTTGCCTAGAGAAGTTCCTTTAGCAGTTGTTGTAGAGCTGGTTTGGTGGTGCTGAACTCTCTCAGCTTTTGCTTGTCTGTAAAGGTTTTAATTTCTCCATCAAATCTGAATGAGATCCTTGCTGGGTAGAGTAATATTGGTTGCAGGTTTTTCTCCTTCAACACTTTCAATATGTCCTGCCACTCCCTTCTGGCTTGCAGAGTTTCTCCTGAAAGATCAGCTGTTAACCTTATGGGGATTCCCTTGTGTGTTATTTGTTGTTTTTCCCTTGCTGCTTTTAATATGCTTTCTTTGTATTTAATTTTTGACAGTTTGATTAATATGTGTCTTGGCATGTTTCTCCTTGGATTTATCCTGTATGGGACTCTCTGTGCTTCGTGGACTTGATTAACTGTTTCCTTTCCCATATTAGGGAAGTTTTCAACTATAATCTCTTCAAATATTTTCTCAGTCCCTTTCTTTTTCTCTTCTTCTTCTGGAACCCCTATAATTCGAATGTTGGTGCGTTTAATGTTGTCCCAGAGGTCTCTGAGACTGTCCTCAGTTCTTTTCATTCTTTTTTCTTTATTCTGCTCTGCAGTAGTTATTTCCACTATTTTATCTTCCAGGTCACTTATCCGTTCTTCTGCCTCAGTTATTCTGCTATTGATCCCATCTAGAGTACTTTTAATTTCATTTATTGCATTGTTCATTGTTGCTTGTTTCATCTTTATTTCTTCTAGGTCCTTGTTAACTGTTTCTTGCATTTTGTCCATTCTACTTCCAAGATTTCGGATCATCCTTACTACCATTATTCTGAATTCTTTTTCAGGTAAACTGCCTATTTCCTCTTCATTTGTTAGGTCTGGTGCATTTTTATCTTGCTCCTTCATCTGCTGTGTGTTTTTCTGTCTTTTCCTTTTGCTTATCTTACTGTGTTTGGGGTCTCCTTTTTGCAGGCTGAAGGTTCGTAGTTCCTGTTGTTTTTAGTGTCTGTCCCCAGTGCCTAAGGTTGGTTCAGTGGGTTGTGTAGGCTTCCTGGTGGAGGGGACTAGTGCTTGTGTTCTGGTGGATGAGGCTGGATCTTGTCTTTCTCGTGGGCAGGTACACGTCTGGTGGTGTGTTTTGGCGTGTCTGTAGACTTATTATGATTTTGGGCAGCCTCTCTGCTAATGGGTGTGGTTGTGTTCCTGTCTTGCTAGTTGTTTGACATAGGATGTCCAGCACTGTAGCTTGCTGGTCGTTGCGTGAAGCTGGGTGCTGGCGTTGAGATGGAGATCTCTGGGAGATTTTCGCCGTTTGATATTATGTGGAGCTGGGAGGCCTGTTGTGGACCAGTGTCCTGAAGTTGGCTCTCCCACCTCAGAGGCACAGCACTAACTCCTGGCTGCAGCACCAAGAGCCTTTCATCCACACGGCTCCTTGATTTGGGATGATTGGTTGTCTATTCATGTATTCCACAGATGCAGGGTACATCAAGTTGATTGTGGAGCTTTAATCCGCTGCTTCTGAGGCTGCTGGGAGAGATTTCCCTTTCTCTTCTTTGTTCTCACAGCTCCCAGGGGCTCAGCTTTGGATTTGGCCCCGCCTCTGCGTGTAGGTCGCTGGAGGGCGTCTGTTTTTTGCTCAGACAGGACGGGGTTAAAGGAGCCGCTGATTCGGGGGCTCTGGCTCACTCAGGCCGGGGGGGAGGGAGGAGCACAGAGTGTGGGGCGAGCCTGCGGCGGCAGAGGCCGGCGTGACGTTGAACCAGCCTGAGGCGCACTGTGCGTTCTTCCGGGGGAGTTGTCCTTGGATCCCGGGACCCTGGCAGTGGCGGGCTGCACAGGCTCCCCGGAAGTGGGGTGTGGATAGTGACCTGTGCTCGCACACAGGCTTCTTGGCGTCGGCAGCAGCAGCCTTAGCGTCCCATGTCTGTCTCTGGGGTACGCGCTTTTAGCCGCGGCTCGCGCCCGTCTCCTTAGCTCCTTTACGCAGCGTTCTTAATCCCCTCTCCTCGCGCACCAGGAAATAAAGAGGGAAGCAAAAGTCTCTTGCCTCTTCGGCAGGTCCAGACTTTTCCCCGGACTCTCTCCTGGCTAGCTGCGGCGCACAAACGCCCTGCAGGCTGTGTTCACGCCGCCAACCCAAGTCCTCTCCTGGCGCTTCAACTGAAGCCGGAGCCTCAGCTCCCAGCCCCGCCCGCCCTGGTGGGTGAGCAGACAAGCCTCTCGGCTGGTGAGTGCCGGTTGGCCCTGATCCTCTGCGGTGGAATCTCTCCGCTCTATCCGCCGCACCCCTGTTGCTGTGCTCTCCTCCGCGGCTCCGAAGCTCCCCCACTCCGCCACCTTCAGTCTCCGCCCGGGAAGGGGCTTCCTAGTGTGTGGACACTTTTCCTCCTTCACAGCGCCCTCCCGCTGGTGCAGGACCCGTCCCTATCCTTTTGTCTCTGTTTATTTTTTTCTTTTGCCCTAACCACGTACGTGGGGGGTTTCTTGCCTTTTGGGAGGTCTGAGGTCTTCTGCCAGCGTTCAGTAGGTGCTCTGTAGGAGTTGTTCCAGGTGTAGATGTATTTCTGGTGTATTCTTGGGGAGGAAGGTGATCTCCGCGTCTTACTCTTCCGCCATCTTCCCGGAAGTCTATAGTTCTTAATGTATAAGTCTTTCACCTTGGTTAGGTTTATTCCTAGGTTTTTTTTTTTTTTTTTTTTGCAGTACGCGGGCCTCTCACTACCGTGGCCTCTCCCGTTGTGGAGCACAGGCTCCGGATGTGCAGGCCCAGTCCCTCTGTGGCATGTGTGATCTTCCCAGACTGTGGCACGAACCCGTGTCCCCTGAATCGGCAGGCGGACTCTCAACCACTGCGCCACCAGGGAAGCCCTATTCCTATGTATTTTTTTTATGTGATTTTAAATGGGATTTTTTTTTACTTTGTGTTTCTGATATTTCATTGTTAGTGTAAAGAAATGCAACAGATTTCTGTATGTAAATCTTGTATCCTGCTACCTTGCTGAATTTGTTTATCAGTTCCAATAGTTTTTTGTGGAGTCTTTAGTGTTTTCTATATATGGTATCATGTCATCTGCATATAAGGACAGTTTTACCTTTTCCCTTCCAATTTGGATACCTTTTATTTCTTTTTCTTGTCTGATTGCTGTGGCTAGGACTTTCAATACTATGTTAAATAGAAGTGGTGAGAATGGGCATCCTTGTCTTGTTCCAAAATTTAGTGGGAAGGCTTGTAGCTTTTCACTGTTGAGTATTATATTGGCTCGGGTTTTGTCATATATGGCTGGCTGGATGAATGATAGATATTTTTGATACAGAATTAGATTGACAGTTCTTTCTTTTCAACACTTCAAAAATATCATTCAGGTGCAGGGACCCTGCCAGGGAATGTGGCTGGAGGTCCCCACCATGTGTGCTCACCAGGGAGTGTGGCAATCCTGACCAAGCTGAGTGCTGCCCAGGTGGGAGCAGTGGAGAGCTCAATGGCTGTGGTCATGGCTCTGCCAGTGGGCAGCCGGGGTTAGGAGGAAAGAAATGCTGGCTTCCCAGTGGGCGTTGGCTAAGGCACACAGGAGGGGTTTGGAGGAAAGTTGCTGGCTTTGGCCTTGCCTGGGGTGGGATGGTGAATCTGGAACACATCTATTATGATGAGTGGTGATATAGCAGGTGCCGTGGATGCTTCAATGTTCTCAGCCAGGTGGAGACAGGAAATGATTGAAATGGCCTAGATTTCAACAGGTAGGCACCAAAGCAGTTGAAAAGTATATAAAGGAGCCTGAGAGAGCTGCATTGGAGACATGACTTTAATTTACAGCCACAGAGGGCTTTTAAAGACCTTGCTCCAGAATTAAATATATCCATCAGAGATAGTGCTAGTGGAGAACAGACCTTAAAGTACCTTCCTAGTTGAAAAGAGAGCTCATAAGGAGCCAATCCACACACACCCACTTCCTTCTAAACCTGTGGTTCTCAGCCTTATCAGACCCATTGTCCCTTATAACAAGGATTGTGTAATGCTCCTTTAATATCCTAGAATGATATTTATAGAATATATAAATAAAGGCACTCTAATTTGAATAAAAGGAGGTTGAAAAATAATTTAAAATAAAATAACATGTATTTCAAAAAACATAATCCCAATGTTTTCTAGACTCCATAGTTTCTGTTTTAAATTTTAAAACAGAATTTTTAAAAAATTTTTAAAATTTAAAAAATTTTTAAATTGAAGTATAGTTGATTTACAATGTTGTGTTAGTTTCAGGTATACAGCAAAGTGATTCAGTTTTACATATATGGACTCCATAGTTTCTGATAAGAAAGCTACAATAATTAAAATCCCCCTTCACCCTTCCCCAACCTCCAGTATGTAATGTGATTTTCCCCTAGCTACTTTCAAGATGTAAAAAGTTTATCTCTGGTGTTCAGCATTTTCATTATGATATGTCTGGGTGTGGTTTTCTTTAAGTTTATCCTGTTTGGTTCACTGAGGTTCTTGGATCTATAAATTTAAGCCTTTCACCAAATTTGGGGCATTTTTAGTCATTATTCAATTATTTTTCTGTACCATTCTCTTTTTCCTCTCCTTCTGGGATTCCAATGAGATAAGTGTTAGACCTTTTGATATTGTTCCAGTGGTCTCTGAGGCTTTGTTTATTTTTAAACTTTTTTCTATTGTTCAGATTGGATAATTTCTACTGAGATCTCTTCAAGTTCACTGACTCTTTCTTCTTTCATCTCCATTCTACTATTGAGTCTGGTGTACTTTAAAATTTCTGTTACTGTATTTTTCAGCTATAGAATTTTCTTTTAATTCTTCTTCTGTAGGTTCTGTTTCTTTCATGAGAATGTTTGTCATTCCATTTGTTTCTAGATTATTTGCCCTTCATGGGGTGTGGTTGTAATAGCTGCCATAATTTTTTTGTTGTTGTTTTATTTTGTTTGATAATTCCAACTTTGGGAGTCATTTCAATGTTGGTATCTGTTGATTGCCCTTTCCTTTCAATTGTTTAACTTTTCCTAGTTCTTTGTATGTCAAGGAATTCTGGATTGCTTCTTGGCCTTTTGAATACTGTGTTATGAGATTCCAGGTTCAGTTAAAATCTTCTGGAGAATGGCTTTTTTTTTTTTTTTTTTTAGGAAGCAACCAGCACTATTAGACTTCAAGTCCTGACCTGGTTTCTGTGGGCTTAGTTCTAATGTCAGTTTAGTTTTTAAAGACTTTGCAGTGCTGTTCTGGTTTTCACCACTTGCACACCTTCCATGGTGGTCTACACTGTAGTTCAGTTCTCAAAGCCTTTGCTGTGCTAATTCTGGTAGATTTCATGCATATTCAGATTGAGAGTGAGCTCAAGGCTTCATACAGAGGTTTAAAGAATTGCTTTCTCCCAGCTTCCTTCTTTCCAGATTTATTCAGCATTTCTATATGATTATAGTGTGTGTGTGTGTGTGTGTGGGGGGGGAGTCCATATTAACTTAGCCCATCAACTTGCCAAAACCAGAAGTCTACATAATTTCATTAAATGAGTAATTGCATTCATGTAAATTTTTTACAACCAAATGATGTAATTTTCACTGTGATATTTTAAAACTTTTATCAAAAGTTTATGTAGCAGATGATGTTAATGTCCCACTACTATTTCCTCAGATTCCTTTACTGTTTTGTTCATGTTGACTCCCAGAGGTGTCTACTCCTGACAGCCAGAGCCTGCACTGCTTTGTCATAATGCTGTTCTTAGGCTGTGGGTGTCTAGTTTGCCTGTGGATGTCTGAAAAGTGTGGGGATTTACATCTTCAGGGAGCTGCCCTGATACCAGTGGCCAAGACAGGACTGTAATACTCCCACTCCCTCACTCCTGATATGGATAATCTTTAGGGATAACCTAAACTGTCTGCACAGCTCCCTTGTAGAATTGAACTAAAGCTATCCCCTATGGGATTTGTTGGATATTGGCATCCTTGCTTTGCTTCCTTAATTTCCTTGCCCACTTCCCCATTGCTTTACTCGCTTTTTTTTTTCCCTTGGGAAACTTAGTAAGAAATAACTTTCGCATCAGTCCTTGTCCTGGGATCTGCTTCTGGGAATACACTGTGGCCAGCAGAATTCTAAGACAGCCTTCAAGATTTCCTGGTGCACATGCCCTGTATAATCCCCTCCTCTTGAGCATGAATGGGACCTGTGACTATAAGATAGTCACTCCTTTAATTAGGTTACATTATATGGCAAAGGTGATGGGTAATAACTCCCTTGATTAGATGGGACTTAATTTTAACTCTGGAGAGAGAGAGATTCTCCTGCTGGACTTGAAGAATTAAGCTGTTATACTGTGAGAAGGCCACATAGCAAGGAACTGCAGGGCCTCTAGAAGCTGAGTGGTCCTCAGCTGACAGACAGCAAGAAGGAGGGGACATCAGGCCTACAATGGCAAGAAACTGAATTCTGCCAGTGACCACGTGAACTCAAGAAAAATACACAGCATGGCTTAGATGGCAGCAGCTTTATTAGATCCTGAGCAGAGGAACCCGTTAAGCTGTGCCTGGAATCCTGCCCATGGAAACTGTGAGATTTATAAGTGTAGGTGGTTTTAAGTAGCTAAATTTGTGGTAATTGGTTACACAGCAATAGAAAACTAATACAGTAACCGAAGGTGGAAGTTAGTTATTCCAGTGCTCTCCATTTCCTCACTAATGTTATCAATACTGTAATATTGAGTGATGTTGATGATTCTAAAACAGCTTCTGAATTATTCAAGACCACTGTGTGTTTACTTATTCAGGAATCATTTGTTGAGTGACTGGCATGTGTTAAGACACTTTACTAGGTTTTGAGGCGATATCAGGGTGAATATTATCCTTCTTGACTTAAAGGAACTGATATTGCAGAGAGTAGGGGAAGATTCAGTTGTATATGAATAATGATATTACACAACATACTCATAAAAAGTGCTGTAAGGAAGGTTATAAAGGAGATTTTATGGGAAGACTCTGTATGGAGTCTCCATTAGAATTAATTTTAATGCATGTAATGTGTCTACCTCAGTGTTGAATTTACAGTTGGGGTTCAAAAAACGATAGCAGAGTGGTCTAGCGGATGGAGTAGTGATTTGAGAATCAGATGGACCTGGATTTAAGTCCAGTCTCTTGGACTTACTAGCTCTGTGACTCTGGCAAATTATATTATTTTTACTCAACTCCCTCAATGGTTGTTTTACAAACTTGTAACCTAAACTATGCTCAGGAGCAAATTATTTATATCCTGTCCTGCAAATTCTTATGACGTTCCATAACTTCTGGTAGAGAGAGTGAATTGGAAAAGGGAAGCTCGAGTAATAATCTGATAGGAGATGCAGAGAGCCTAAAGTCAGTGGCAGTAGGAAGAGGAGTGAGAGTAGATTAGAGATACTGAGAAAGTAGAAGAGACAGGATGTTGAAGATGATTGTATGTGGTGGGGGATGGAAGGAGGGAGGGATGAAAGAAAGAAGTAGAAAAGTAACTGAACAGTATGACATTCTGCATTTGTAATGTATTATATCACTTGATCCTGTGGTCTTTAATCTTGCAGTAGCAGAGCGTAGTCAATATGAGCATGGGCTCTGGAGTCAGACTACGTTGTTAAAGTCTAGCTCTTCCGCATTCTTGTAGTGACTTTGGGCAAGTTACTTAATCTTTCTTACCTTTCTATTTGTAAAATGAGAATACTAATAGTACTTACTTCACATGATTGTGGTAAGAGTTAACTGAGTGGCTGTACATCTTACAATAGTGCATGGCATAAAGAAAAATGCTTTGTAAACGGGAGCTATTGTAATAGGTATTATCACTAAATACATTAATTATTATCATTTAATAATTATATCAATAGTTATTAGTAAAAATAAATTAAATATATTAAAATATGTTAAAATATTAACATATGTTAAAATATAATGCTAATATATTAACATTTTAATAATAATCAACATTTTAAAATATATCAAATTTATTTTATAAAATATATCAACCATATTAATCACTACTTTAAATAATAAAAGTATTAATGGTGGCCACACAGTAGCAATACATCACTTGAATCACAACCCCTTCCTCCTACCTCACTTTCTTTCTACCCACTCTTCACATCTTACAGCCTATCTATTCTCCTCCAGGGCTCAGCTAAAAACATTATGCTTTCCATAAATTCTTCTCTGATTCCACCTACCCTCTGAAATTTCATTAGTATATTTCTCTTATGGCGTTTATAACTCCTCCCTCTTTGTCTCCTGGTGAAAAAGGTCTTATCTTGAACTGAATACGGTAGAAATTCAATATTTGTTGAATGGATACATGAATTAAGAGCATTAATAGAACTTTTAAGAGCCCTTAAGCTATTCACTTGCCTTATTCTATTAGTTTCTCACTAGCAACAGAGTGCTATTTTAATTCATAACAGGAGCTCTGAAAATAAAGATACCAGCCACACAAAACAGCTTAATTTTTCAGTTGTTCTTATTGGAAATCTGTGGGGAATCTCTGACTGTCTTTTCTTGGACAAAATGGTACTGTTGTGGAGAGTAGCCGGGGCGGCTAGAGTGGTTTGAAAGCATGATAATGCTAAGTGGGGGCAATGCTACTGTTAATTCTGTAGGTGAGAAAGTTATCTGTATATTGAAAAATTATTTTGGAACTCTGATTTAAAATTTTTTATGTAATCTACAAAAGACATGCACCGCTTTGGATTGGAGGTCGACATTTATTTTGTGCACGGTGGAGAATGGTTTTGAGCCTTGCATTTTGGTGCTCAGAAAACGCTAATCTCCTAGTTGGACATAGGAGCATCAGGTGTTTCATCTCAAGACGTCAAGAGGAGAAGATGATGTTTTTCCCTGACATCAAGAGCATAGGAATGAATAATATGTAGATAGCTCTTAGAGTATATGAATGGTGTGCTTTTTTTGAGGGGGGAGATGTTTCTCCTTATTCTTTTAGAAGAAGAAATCAATGTGAGTTTTATAAAATACCTACGGTTAACTCCCGTTTTCCTGGTAATGGCTTTGAGGAAATGCTTCAGAATCTTGGACACTGGATTTAGTTATTTATTTATTTTTGGCTGTGTTGGGTCTGCATTGCTGTGCGTGGTTCTCTAGTTGTGGTTAGCGGGGGCTGCTCTTGGTTGCAGTGCACGGGCTTCTCGTTGCGGTGGCTTCTCTTGTTGTGGAGCACAGGCTCTAGGTGCATGAATGGGGTGCTTTTTGTTACGCAGATGTAACGTGCTTTTTCTCTTGTATTGTACAATGCAGGGATAGTTGTAATTATCATAATACCTAGCTAGTTAGCTATTCTGTGAGACCATGATTATGCAGAGTTTAGAGATAACTTTATTTATGAACTATTCTCAAGAGAAAAAAAAAACAAAACAAAAGCAAAGAGCTAAGCCAGCACGTCATCTAATTCTCAATGTAAAATAATGCAGAAGTGCGGAAGATGAACATCTGATTTGTCACATGTGATACACTAATGTTTTATCCAAAAGGAAGAACACATTGTAACTTGCTCAGTCATCTGCATAAACACCACCTGGCCCTTTACAGGCACCTACTCAAGTAACAGGAGTCACCGAATGGCAGCTCTGCTCATAGCCCTTCCACTGGTAGAAATAGAAAAATCTCTTTTCTTTCCTTAAAAACAAAGCATTTATGTATCAAAGTAGCAGCATCTAACTCATTTTTTTTTAACAGCATAAGATCTAGGTGATTAGAGTGAAGCCACTGGAACATTCCATATTAGGGAATATATGATCATAAACTGCCTAGTTTTTGAACAGCTAAAAAAACTCATTATCCTTTAAAAAGAGGGTAGATCTCAAAACAGACCTTGTACAATAAGGTATTTATTGCAACGTGAAGCCACCAGCCGGGTATATCACTTAGTAAGTCTTGTGTTGGAACAGCTATAGTTTTTAGTGTAAAATATTTTGCCAGAGATAGGAGACTTTTTTTCCCCCTCTGAACCGACACATTCTGGTTGTATGCCTCAGTGAGCATACCTTTGTGCTACATTACACACAGAGAGGTAGCATCACATTTTCCAGTTGTACTAATATAAAAATCAGGAACCTGGATCACTAAAGTGTATCAGTGTTGCATGTTTTCAAAGGAGAGTAAGTGGGACGGTGAATGATACTGATAGGTGGTCATACAAAAAGGTTTGGAAAACCAAATTTCACTTGCCTTTACATTTTAGATTCAAGTTGATAACTAGAGGATGTCAACTACCTTGTTTTCCCTGTTGAGAAAATCCTGCCAGTTTCAGTGTATTTTTGCAGACAGAGGACAATTGAGTAAGTTAGTCTTCTGGGTGTACCAGCTTTTTGTTTTTATTATTTTAAGGAGGAGATAGTGTTCAAGAGTCATTGAACTCTGCCTTTGGCCCATTCTTTTATTGACTGTCTGTGGGACATCTGTAGACTCCAAAAATTCCTATCTTTAAATACATCTTCCAGTCATCTGTCACCCTAAAATTTTTCCTGGGGCCACTTGGGAAGTAACAGTCTGTAGCTCTTTTGTAATGGGCTTCTGGATCACAAGCCCTGAATTAGTGCTTCCATTTATAGCCTCCTTACGCTTTTTTTTTTTTTGGTGGTGGTGGTGGTTGGACCCTCCCTGGTTTTGGATTTAATGCCTTATGATATTATGCAGTTTAATTGTCCAGGCAATCTATGTCAACGCAAGGCAAATGTTTAATTTTGTTCACATTGTTCAAGTACATCTTTCATTTGGCATAGAATCTTGTCTTAACTGTATCCCCTGGTTCATGTTGGAAAGTGTGGCTGGATTAGGGAGAAGAAGGATCTTATTCTTTTCCCAGTTCCCATTGCAGCCTGGACAGTAATTTCATTCATTCGTCTGTTCTGCTAACAAGTTTAAAGTTCCTACTATGTGAGAGTGTTGAGGAGAGAATGATGAAAAGTAAACATGGTCCCCACCTTCATGCTTTATGCTTTATAGTCTAATAAGTTTGAACAAATATTCATGATTCCAGAAATAACTGATAAGGTTTCTGCTTCAGGGTCAGGATGAGGGTATTATTTCAGCAGTTAACATGAAATTACCTTTAAAAATACCTAACACACACTAAGCATTATGCTACATGTCATCTCATTTAATCTGCATTTTAATTTGCAAACGTACAAAGTAGGTAATATTAGTCTAATTTTCCAGATAAGGAAATTTTAGGCAAGTCCCATAACTTTCCCAATGTTAGACAGCTACCAAGGTCTATATGATTGTAAAGCCTAATTGCTAAGTTTTTGCATTGGTATCAGGAGCTGAACAACCTACCTCTGCGAAGTGAATCTAAACAAAGTGAATCTAAACTTAGATGAATAAATCAAAAGTATTATTTCCTTTTGATGCTGACCAAAAGCTGTAAACTCAAATGTCTACAAAGAAACCAGGCAGGTCTCATAGTATGGTGAAGCAAGAGGGTAATAATAAGGAGTGGTGAGTACTGTAGTAAATTCAGACTTACATCCTTTGCCTAAATCTTCCAGGTGATTGCTTCTGTGTGTGTGTGTGAGGACCCAAGGATAGTGTCATTGCTAGACTATATAGCACCTTTGTGCAAATTAAAACGATACTCCTTCCTTTTGGTGGATATATACCTGGCGTGGCAAATGAGTGCCTGTTGGATGTCAGCCCCATTTACCGTTTAGGCTGATTCTCTGTGCAAGGCATAGCCGATAACAGTCTTTTTCAAGAGAAGCTGGGCGTGTGGATTTTTAAAGTGACATTTCTTGATTTTTAAGTGTTGGCAATGAATTCAAATTAAAAAAAAAACCCCACTGTGTGGGTCAAATAAAAGTCATTTATATGTTGGATTTGGTCTGCTGGCTACCATTTGAAACTTCTGAATTATACGCTAAGGCTCAGAAGTGAAAAGTAACAGTTTTTATTTATTTGGTCATCGTGATCCTTAAAAATCTACAGACAAAAGTATTTTCAACTTTGATCTGATCCCAGAAGTAAGAAGCATTTTAAGTATCTGAATCCTAAAGGCTAATGTGAAGAGAAATCATCTTTGTCTCTGAGAAATCTAGCTCTGCTAGCATGAAAAATTCTCAGGTGTTTTATTTGATAATTACCTATATCTAGCAAGAATACCTAGAAGTTAAACTCATCAAGGTTAATTGTGAAAAGTAAGTAGAATTTGTGTAAATCTCAAATTACCCTGAACTTTTCTTTTAGATGTAGAGTATTAGTCGTGGCCTATGAGTGTGTTACAATGATATTTGATGATGCTAATAAGTTGAGCTAAGAATAACACCAGAGAAAATTTGCATTATCTTACCCATGAAAGAATTTGCCTTTCGGTCATGGATTTAGGTTGTCCCTAAATAATTTTTCCATTGTCTAAGGTACTTATGGTTCATCTTAAGTTTGAGCTCAGTTTTGTCTTTATAATAGCTCATTCTTTTAATGTTATTTAAGCAAATAAAGCCAAATCATGCCTTACTTGGGGCAATGGAATCATGAAAGATATGTATCACAGTGGAAAGGGATAGGTACCAAAGGTATATAGCCAACAACCTTTGTGCCTTCTGAGCTGATACTTCAGGGAAATCTTGTCTTGAGGAATAATGGGGAAGTTGCCCAGAGAGAGAGAGCAAATTGATACTTTTTAGAGGTGGGAAGAAAATACCAGGTCTGTGTGAACGATTACTAATGACCTCTTTTGATGAAATGCAGTTCTTTCCAGAGACTAGATTTGTTTGGTCCTTGTGTAGTCATTACTTTTGTGAAGTTCCATAAACACAAAATTCTTTTTCATCTCCAGGGAAAGTAGAGCATAGGTCAGTGGGAACACTTTATTTTTTTCCTTCTCACCTGCAAATGAAATTTGTATAACTCTGTGCCTAAGCTTTTAATGAGCCCAAATTGCAAAACTGCAAAAATTTAAGCTACACACGTGAAATTGCCACAAGCATATCTAGTTGTGTGGACTCTAGTGCATTCTGGAGAAGAGTGTCCTTTTTGTTCAGAGGGAATCCTAGAATTAATTTTGATTGGATTCCCAAAACCTGGCACTAAAGTGAAAAGGTTTCACCAGAAAATAAGTAGGAGTTACAAAGTAAGTACATAGTTATTGATCTTTTTGCCTTTAATATTCAGCTTCTTGATTATTATGTCATCAAAGGACATATATTTTTCTTGTTAAAAAAAATTATCAGTTAAGTAGCCCTGTTAGGATATTCAGCTTCAGCTTTTCTCCTAACATGTTATTTTTGACTAGATTATTAGAACTAGAAGCAATCTTAGTGATCCACTTGATTTTCAAAGTGTGATACTTGAAACCCCACCTTGCTTTGGACATGTTTCAGGGTTCCTATAAGAATTTAATTAAATTTTCATTAAAAAATATGTAGTTACTTCTCAATTATCTAGGCTATCATAGGCGGTAAGAGGAGGTTGTTAGGCCGGACTTCAGAACCCCAGCCACATTTCAGCCAAGGGAGCTTCAATTTCATTCATTCATTTATTAAGTAAATATTCATCCAGCACTTATGATATGGCCAGGCACTCTTTCAGGTGCTGGGAGTAAAATGGTTGAAAAATTAGACAAAGTCTCTGGGCTTCTAGAGTTTCTATTATGAGGTAGAGTGGGGCAGGGGACAAGAACAGATTTCCAGTGAGCATGCTTGAAAAATAACTAGAAGAGCAGGAACACCTACCCACAATATATATCTAGTAGTTAAATTCTGTTCAGTGTTCTGGAACACAGTGAACAAGGAGGAGAAAGCTAAGAGATGAGGTCAGAGAAGTACCAGGGCAAGAACACATAGGTCTTTGAAGGCATGATAAGGAATTTGGATTTTATTATAAGTGAAGTGGGTGTGATATGATCTGATTTGTGATTTAAAAGGATCATCCTGGCTTTCTGTGTGGCCAATAGCCTACAGTGTGGCCAGAGTGGAAGCAGCAAAGGCTATTAGGAGCTTTAGGTAATTTTCCACCTGTGAGCATGATGCAATAGGTTGTGGCAAGACAATGTTCCTGCTGAAAATAATTAGAAAAATCTGGATAAATTTCAAAACATAACTTAAAAAGCACCAGAGAGCTATGGGAAGAATGAGGACAAGATGGACTCTAATTTCAAAGAGGGAAGCTGATGATCAGGAGCCATTTTCCTCCTGAGGGCATTTGATGATCCTGGGTGTGGCCTAAGGATCAGAATTTGGCCCAGGCTGAAGGCTACTTCTGGGTAAATAAAGGCTTTAGTGGTTACGTGGAGCCAGAGTGACAAAATTCAAGACTGGAGGGATCACAGATGCATGGCCAATCTTCCCCATAAGACACCTGCTGAACTTTGAGGCTTCACAGGAGATTAAAAAGCTTAGTTTGAAAGTTCCTGAAAAGTAGAGTGAAATATCTTATAGTCTTCTGATGCTTAGGAAACAAAGAATCTTCCAGGGAGGAGGCTCCAAAACAAAATAGACAAGGGATGAAATCCCTAGAAGGAGTGGTGAGTTGATTCACAGGTACTTTTCATCTGGGACATTTACTAACTCTGGGTGCATCTAGAGGTCAAAAGTCTAGACCTGACCTTTGGCAGAAGACCATTCCTGTGAAACAGAGAAGCCAGCAGAAATTTTGACTTTTGGGGGGCTTGAATAATGAAATTGGAGACTTAAGGAGTCTCAGATACATAACTGATCTTGTCTTCAAGACATTTGCCACATTTGAAGCTGTGTGGAGTAGGAAGATAAAGAACTAAGCTGTAAACCTCTGAAGGGTAGAACTGAATCTCCCTCTGTCTTTCAGATTTGGGAAATCAAAGTCCTTGCAGTTTACAGTTAAAAGCCCTAGAAAGCCATCTAGGGTCAAGCATAACTAGATTGAATTTTACCAAAATGATCACAGTCCCAATCCATCTATGTCCCTCATTGGCTTGAGAATATTAGTTCACCTAGTAGCTGTCCTTGCTGATCTCAGAAAGGAAAGCCTTTCTGGTGGAAGATAACATCATCTGAAGGCTCTATGGTTTTTGTTTTTAGTCAGAGAACAGGTTAATAGAAAATATCCAAGCATAAGCACAGAGAGAAAAATAATGGAAAGACAGGTAAGAGCAATGTGGAACATTCTGAAAAGGACATATAATTGAAGTCCCAGAAGGAGAGGAAGAGAGAATAGACTTTAAGTAATAGTCAAAGAGTTAAAGGATAACAATTTTCTAAAATTATTAAAGACACAAATCCATAGATTTAGGTGGTATAACTACAGTGAAAATGATATCTGGCATCGCATTTATAAAACTGCTAAAAATCTAATAAGTGGAGAAAGTTTTAAATTCAGCCAGAGAATGACATTACTTTTATAGGAACATCAGTAAGACTTACATATGACTTCTCAACTGAGACTATGGAAGTCAGAAGGCAATGGGATGGCATCTTGCTTGTTGAGAGAAAATAACTGCTAGAATTCAATACCTGGTGAAAATACATTTGAAAAATTAAAGTGAAATAAAGAAGTTTTCAGACAAATAAAAATGGAGGGATTTTTTTCCCCACCAGGCCTATACCAAAAGAAATAGTTAAGGGAGTTCTTCAGAGAGAAGTATATAAATTCAAGAGGGAATGAAGAACACAAGAAAGGGCAAATATGTAGGTAAGTATAAATGAATATTGACTGTATAGAACAATAACAGTAATGACTTTTGGAGTCTTAAATTGATATATAGTTAAATGCATGATAAAAATAATGCAAAAAGCAGGAGAGGATAAATAGAATTAAAGTATTCTAAGGTTATAGCAGTGTTGGGAAGTAATAAAAGTAATAATTAATACTAGAATGTAATAACTCAAGTATGCATGATATAATCAATGTCAGGGGTCCCCAACCCCCAGGCTGCAGACCGGTACTGGTCCATGGCCCGTTAGGAAAGGGGCCACACAGCAGGAGGCGAGTGATGGGCCAGTGAGCAAAGCTTCATCTGCCCGCTCCCTGTTGCTCACATTACCACCTGAACCCCACCCCCAGTCCATGGAAAAATTGTCTTCCACGGAACCTGTCCCTGGTGCCAAAAGGTTTGGGGACGGCTGATCTATGTAATCTATACAAGAGCAATAAAAAAATAGTATAACAATTAACAGAGGAAAAGATGAAAAATATATTTGATTAATCCAACAAATGAAAGAAAGGAGAATAAAAAGAATATAAAACAGAGTACAATAGAAAACAAATGGTAAAGTCATACCTGTAAACCTACTATAGCAGTAATTGCATTGGAAGTAAATGAACTAAATACTCCATGTAGAAGAGTGAGATTGTAAGACTGGGTAAAAATGCAAACTCAACTATATGCTGCTCACAAAGTATAAAGGATGCAAATATTCAAGGACATAGAAAGGTTAAAAGTAAATGGATAGGGAAAGATAAGCTTAAGAACACTAAGTGAAAGAAAGCTGTTATAGCTTTCCTGATATCAGACAAAGTAGACCTGTAAGTTGAGAGGCATTATTAGAGATAAGAGGGCTATTTCATAATTGTAAGGGAGCAATCCAACAGGAAGGAGGCTATCACAGTAATCCATGTCAGAGATGATGATGAATTGGACTAGAAGGACAACTGTAGATGTAAGATGAAGTAGTCAGATTCTGGATATATACTGTGGGTAGGTGCTAATAGGATTGACGTTGGATATGATAAGGGATATGAAAAAAAGTGAGGTATCAAGGATGATTTCAAGGTTTTTGTCTTGAATAGCTTGATGAAAGGCTGTGCTATTTTCTGAAATGGGCACATTTATTGAAATGTGGGGTTAGGAAAGAGAAATAAAACTTTTGGCCAAATGGAACAGGATTTGGAAAAGCAGCAGTAATCCAGTTTTGATCATATAGAGCAGTGCTGTTGAGAAGGCATTTGGACACACAGATCTCTAATCTGGTGTAACAACTCCCTCATTTTACAGATGAAGATATTGAGGCTTCAAAACTTGCTTGTAATTACACAGCAAGTAAATGGCAGAACCAGAACTAAAATCCAGATCTTTTGGACTAAATCTAGAATCCCAAACCATACTGTATGCAATTTCTAAATTTGCTTTATTGAAGAGCAGAAGATATATCACATGGAATAACAATAATTGTTAAAATGTATTGAGTACATGTACTATATGCCAGGTATTGTGCTAAATACTTGATACTTTTAAACTCTTTTTTTATAGCCTAGTGAGGTAGATACTATTATCATCCCCATTTTTACAGGTAAGAAAACTGAGCTTTTGAGGTTGAGTAACTTCCCCAAGGTCACACAATTGGTGAAACCAGTTAAATAACCTGGGAGTTCAACTCTTGTACCCATGTTCTTAACCATTATGCTTTACCTTTTCCTGATATGGTAGAAAATAGATACTCAGATTGTGCTGTGTCCCATTTCACTTCCTTGATTCTTTCATGTGTTTATAGCTGGTTTACACATAGACTATTTCATTTTTTTGGGCCTCCTGTTTTTCCTTTAGATTTTGAATTTGACTGAAGAGTTCATTTCCATCCAGCTACATTTAGGGAACTTACTGATACTTACGTAAGGCTCTTCTTCTAAGACCCAAGATCATGCTTTATCAGGATGCAGTAATGGCTTCTGAAATTTCAGCAGCTGTAACTGCTGTCTTTTTGGAACAAAGGAGTAGTTAGAAATCATTTATGGTAGTAAAAGCCTACTCTCTTTTTCTGACATAAGAGCCTTTGTGTTTTTGTTGACCTCTGAAAATTACAGAGAAAATAAAGTGAAACCAGCAGGAAATAAAAAAAATTCAGAAAACCCAACGCCTCAACCAAATTACCTCCCCAACCAAAACTGAAAATTCCTCAGAAGAAGGGGGCTTTTTTTTTTTTTATCTTTAATCTAAGGGCAGTGTAAAAGCCTAAGTAGTCTCTGGGACTACTTTAATCAACTTAATGCAGCCTGTACACTTCAGGCTTTGGGCTAGTTCAAAGAGACACTCAGATGTGAGCCAGTGAGTGAATGCTTTCTTGGGGCATTGGACTAAAAACAGCTCTATATGATAAGACGAGAGGTCCAAGAGGAGTCAGTGATGTGGTCCAGTTTGGCTGGATTGATGCAGTCTGGAAATGGGTTGTTACTAAAGGTGCAGTGGCAAAAGCCAGCTGGTCCCTCCATCTAGCATAATTTCCTTTACAAGGTGCTTGTGAGAAAAAAAATTGCACGGTGATGGACCTTTGTTAGTTCAAAGGTTTTTACCTCTTTATTCTAAAGCCCCATTGTGAATTCACAGGACTTAAAATATGCATTGCTGTCCCTTTCATTTTATCATTCTAAAAGAAATCAAAAGACAAAACTTTTTTCTTTCCAATGAGCTTGTCTGTTTGAAATCATAGGGTGTTTGTACATACAGTCTCCTAAATCTTTGTGATTTCAGTGGGATTTGGTGAGGCATTGTTCTTTCTTAGAGTTGCAAGAAACTTTTGCAAAAACATACTTGCTATCCCTTTCTTTTCAGTAATTACAGTTTAGTTTATTGTAAAATGAAACAGAGAAAACTGCAAGTACATGTTTTTAAAAGATCTCAAGATCTTTTAAAAGGTCACCCCCTTCCTTTTCAATTAAAGTCGAGTAGTTTGTCTTGCTATAATCTCAACCCTTGAGTATTTCTATCCACTTTTGCTTTAACAAAACTTCTGGCTAAATCAAACAGGATTTAGCATAGACATTGTGTGCTATGTGGGGGTCATGCTAGTAAACATGAAGATTTTAGCTGTACAACTAAAATAATACTTTGATGAACAATACTAATTGCTGTTTGCTATTGTTAGCCTGAGGAAGTTTTCCTGAAGGCATGTATTTCATATTGTGAATTGCTTGCTCCCTGGAGTCTCTGTGTACCATATTTTCTGCCACACAATCCATACTTTAAAGTCTTTTACCCATTAAATACAGTTTAAAGTATAATTTCAGTGCCTGACAGTTTATAAAAAAGGAGAAATGCTCATTTTAAAAAAAATACTGGGAAAACAGAATAATCTCTTACCAATACAAAAACATTGGTGACACTACCCAGTTTCCCAAAGAAATATTTTGTTCATCATCTCCTGAAATGTGAATCAAAACATTTATGACAGGTGAATGAAGAGAGAAAAATTAAGGTATGGGCACAAACAAAAGCAGCATTAGTAATTCAGGTAAATAAAATTTGTATACAAAAGAGAACTGTCAAGGTGCTTTTGCAAGTACAGGACATTTAGGCAACAGGAAAATGAGTTGAAGTTTGAATGTTTTACATTCCACATAAGGGCTTTATATAGTTTGAATGTTCTTTTCTTGATTCCATTGTTCAGCGAACATGTTTACTATGACCTATAATCTTTCCTAGGTTAAATGAATTGGAGTTTTTCTTTTATTGACATTGCAGCAGTTTTAAGTATTAACTACAGGTAGACTGTAAGCTGTTCTTTAATATTTTACAATTTATTTATATTAACCTTAGTTGGTTGAAAACCATTACTTCCTTACTTGAGCCATTTAAACTAATTTTGTCATATCTCATTGTTAGTGCCTCTCAGAGGGCTTCTCTATGTATGTGGTTGCTTTAATTTTTAAGACAGCATGAAAACATTATTCACCAAAGGTATTTTTAAGATGGAACTTAGGAGAGCAAGTTACATTGACAAGAATCAAAAAATGCATTGAGAAGAATCACTGTTTTCAAGGAAGACCTTATTTTAGGCTGGAGGAGTTGTCATTACCTTCATGAGAATGATACCTGGTTTTTCTAGTTTGCTTCATTTATTCAACCAATATTTACTGAGACCTCATTATTTACCTGGAACTGTGATAGAACTCAAAGATAAGACAATAAAAGAGATAATATAAAAAGGTTCATAATCAGAGTAGTGGTACCAAGTGAAATGACAGTAAGGAATAATGAGAGTTAAGTAGAGGAGGGGACAAAAGCACTTCAAGGAAGAGGGAACAGCATGGGCTCCATGTTTTGAAATTGGGAACCTGCAGGTGTTTGGAGTGGCAGGTTTGTGTTGTTGAGGGGTAAGGGAAAGAAAGAGCGGAGAGGTGGCAGATGAGGCAGGCAGGGGCCAGATCACAGTTATAAGATAAGAAGATGAAGAACTATTGAAGGATTTTAAGCAGGGAAATGGCTGGTCACATTGGGGCTGTTGAGAGATCACCTTGGCAGTTGTGTGGAATATAGATTCAAGAGATACTGGCTGCAGAGTTAGTAAGAAGGATATTAGCGCAATCTGGAGGAGGTATGATCACCGTGTTAATTAAAGTAGAGGGGATGGCTGGTTCGGTATAGATTGTGAGCAATTTAGGAGGTAGAATTGATATCATTTGGTGACTGGAGGTAGGAGGTAAGGGAAAAGTTGGAGTCTTGTGTTAACTTCCAGGTTTCTGACTCAACCTGAGGTATGGTCAAATCAGGCAGTTTAGGAACAGAAACATGTTGGATGCTGGTGGTAGTTGTGGGTGAGATGGCCAGACCAGGAGCTGATTTAGACTTGTTGAATTTTAACTTAGAGAATTCTAGGTCAAGGATATAGATTTGGGAATATTTTATTTCTAGTGATAGCTAATGCTTCAGATAAAGATATACAACTTCTAAAAATATCTTTCAGTATTTTTTTTTTTTTTTTTGCGGTATGCGGGCCTCTCACTGTCGTGGCCTCTCCCATTGCGGAGCACAGGCTCCGGACGCGCAGGCTCAGCGGCCATGGCTCACGGGCCCAGCCGCTCCGCGGCATGTGGGATCTTCCCAGACCAGGGCACGAACCCGTGTCCCCTGCATCGGCAGGCGGACTCTCAACCACTGCACCACCAGGGAAGCCCTGTTTGTTTTTTAAATGGGAAAATACATACATATGGTAAACAAATCAATCACATGTATACAATAGAAAACATCTTCCTCCCATCCTAGACCCACAATTCCTCTCTCCAGACGTTGCTATTGTTAACAATTTTCAGAAGTGCACTCAACATTTTCTTTCCAAGTACAAGCATAGATATGAGTGTGTGTGTACAAATAGGTGTGTGTATAAATATACATATTTTAAATAGAAATGGCAGTATATTATATTTACTCTTCTGCACATTATTTGTTTTTACTCTTCAGTATTACCTTGGAGATCATTCCATATCCACACATATAAATCTACTTCATTCTTTTTAATGGTTGTATAGTATTCCATTTTATGAATGGACCTAATTTCTTAAATCTTTTTTTTTTTTTAACATCTTTATTGGGGTATAATTGCTTTACAATGGTGTGTTAGTTTCTGCTTTATAACAAAGTGAATCAGTTATACACATACATATGTTCCCATATGTCTTCCCTCGTGCGTCTCCCTCCCTCCCACTCTCCCTATCCCACCCCTCCAGGCTGTCACAAAGCACCGAGCCAATATCCCTGTGCCATGCGGCTGCTTCCCACTAGCTATCTACCTTACGTTTGTTAGTGTGTACATGTCCATGACTCTCTCTCGCCCTGTCACAGCTCACCCTTCCCCCTCCCCATATCCTCAAGTCCGTTCTCCAGTAGGTCTGTGTCTTTATTCCTGTCTTACCCCTAGGTTCTTCATGACATTTTTTTTTTCTTAAATTCCATATATATGTGTTAGCATATGGTATTTGTCTTTTTCTTTCTGACTTACTTCACTCTGTATGACAGACTCTAGATCTATCCACCTCATTACAAATAGCTCAATTTCGTTTCTTTTTATGGCTGAGTAATATTCCATTGTATATATGTGCCACATCTTCTTTATCCATTCATCCGATGATGGACACTTAGGTTGTTTCCATCTCCGGGCTATTGTAAATAGAGCTGCAATGAACATTTTGGTGCATGACTCCTTTTGAATTTTGGTATTCTCAGGGTATATGCCCAGTAGTGGGATTGCTGGGTCATATGGTGGTTCTACTTGTCGTTTTTTAAGGAACCTCCATACTGTTCTCCATAGTGGCTGAACCAATTCACGTTCCCACCAGCAGTGCAAGAGTGTTCCCTTTTCTCCACACCCTCTCCAGCATTTATTGTTTCTAGATTTTTTGATGATGGCCATTCTGACTGGTGTGAGATGATATCTCATTGTAGTTTTGATTTGCATTTCTCTAATGATTAGTGATGTTGAGCATTCTTTCATGTGTTTGTTGGTAGTCTGTATATCTTCTTTGGAGAAATGTCTATTTAGGTCTTCTGCCCATTTTTGGATTGGGTTGTTTGTTTTTTTGTTATTGAGCTGCATGAGCTTCTTGTAAATTTTGGAGATTAATCCTTTGTCAGTTGCTTCATTTGCAAATATTTTCTCCCATTCTGAGGGTTGTCTTTTGGTCTTGTTTATGGTTTCCTTTGCTGTGCAAAAGCTTTGAAGTTTCATTAGGTCCTGTTTGTTTATTTTTGTTTTTATTTCTATTACTCTAGGAGGTGGGTCAGAAAGGATCTTGCTGTGATTTATGTCATAGAGTGTCCTGCCTATGTTTTCCTCTAAGAGTTTGATAGTTTCTGGACTTACATTTAGGTCTTTAATCCATTTTGAGCTTACTTTTGTGTATGGTGTTAGGGAGTGATCTAATCTCATACTTTTACATGTACCTGACTAGTTTTCCCAGCACCACTTATTGAAGAGGCTGTCCTTTCTCCACTGTACATTCCTGCCTCCTTTATCAAAGGTAAGGTGACCATATGTGTGTGGGTTTATCTCTGGGCTTTCTCTCCTGTTCCATTGTTCTTTCTGTTTTTGTGCCAGTACCATACTTTCTTGATTACTGTAGCTTTGTAATATAGTCTGAAGTCAGGAAGCCTGATTCCTCCAGCTCCGTTTTTCGTTCTCAAGATTGCTTTGGCTATTCGGGGTCTTCTGTGTTTCCATACAAATTGTGAAATTTTTTGTTCTACTTCTGTGAAAAATGCCAGTGGTAGTTTGATAAGGGTTGCATTGAATCTGTAGATTGCTTTGGGTAGTAGAGTCATTTTCACAATGTTGATTCTTCCACTCCAAGGACATGGTATATCTCTCCATCTATATGTATCATGTTTAATTTCTTTCATCATTGTCTTATAATTTTCTGCATACAGGTCTTTTGTCTCCTTAGGTAGGTTTATTCCTAGGTATTTTATTCTTTTTGTTGCAGTGGTAAATGGGAGTGTTTTCTTGATTTCACTTTCAGAGTTTTCATCATTAGTGTATAGGAACGCCAGAGATTTCTGTGCATTAATTTTGTTTTTTTTTTTTTTTAAACATCTTTATTGGGGTATAATTGCTTTACAATGGTGTGTTAGTTTCTGATTTACAACAAAGTGAATCAGCTATACATATACATATGTTCCCATATGTCTTCCCTCTTGCGTCTCCCTCCCTCCCACTCTCCCCATCCCACCCTTCCAGGCTGTCACAAAGCACCGAGCTAATATCCCTGTGCCTTGCGGCTGCTTACCCCCAGCTATCTACCTTACTACGTTTGTTAGTGTGTATATGTCCATGACTCTCTCTCGCCCTGTCAAAACTCACCCTTCCCCCTCCCCATATCCTTAAGTCCGTTCTCCAGTAGGTCTGCGTCTTTATTCCTATCTTACCCCTAGGTTCTTCATGACATTTTTTTCCCTTAAATTCCATATATATGTGTTAGCATACGGTATTTGTCTTTTTCTTTCTGACTTACTTCACTCTGTATGACAGATTCTAGGTCTATCCATCTCATTACAAATAGCTCAATTTCATTTCTTTTTAAGGCTGAGTAATATTCCATTGTGTATATGTGCCACATCTTCTTTATCCATTCATCCGATGATGGGCGCTTAGGTTGTTTCCATGTCCTGGCTATTGTAAATAGAGCTGCAATGAACATTTTGGTACATGACTCTCTTTGAATTTTGGTTTTCTCAGGGTATATGCCAAGTAGTGGGATTGCTGGGTCATTTGGTAATTCTATTTGTAGTTTTTTAAGGAACCTCCATACTGTTCTCCACAGTGGCTGAACCAATTCACATTCCCACCAGCAGTGCAAGAGTGTCCCCTTTTCTCCACACCCTCTCCAGCATTTATTGTTTCTTGATTTTTTGATGATGGCCATTCTGACTGGTGTGAGATGATATCTCATTGTAGTTTTGATTTGCATTTCTCTAATGATTAATGATGTTGAGCATTCTTTCATGTGTTTGTTGGCATTCTGTATATCTTCTTTGGAGAAATGTCTATTTAGGTCTTCTGCCCATTTTTGGATGGGGTTGTTTGTATTTTTGTTATTGAGCTGCATGAGCTGCTTGTAAATTTTGGAGATTAATCCTTTGTCAGTTGCTTCATTTGCAAATGTTTTCTCCCATTCTGAGGGTTGTCTTTTGGTCTTGGTTATGGTTTCCTTTGCTGTGCAAAAGCTTTGAAGTTTCATTAGGTCCCATTTGTTTATTTTTGTTTTTATTTCCATTACTCTAGGAGGTGGGTCAGAAAGGATCTTGCTGTGATTTATGTCATAGAGTGTTCTTCCTATGTTTTCTTCTAAGAGTTTGATAGTTTCTGGCCTTACATTTAGGTCTTTAATCCATTTTGAGCTTATTTTTGTGTATGGTGTTAGGGAGTGATCTAATCTCATACTTTTACATGTACCTGTCCAGTTTTCCCAGCACCATTTATTGAAGAGGCTGTCCTTTCTCCACTGTACATTCCTGCCTCCTTTATCAAAGATAAGGTGTCCATATGTGCGTGGGTTTATCTCTGGGCTTTCTATCCTGTTCCACTGATCTATCTTTCTGTTTTTGTGCCAGTACCATACTGTCTTGATTACTGTTGCTTTGTAATATAGTCTGAAGTCAGGGAGCCTTATTCCTCCAGCTCCTTTTTTCGTTCTCAAGATTGCTTTGGCTATTCGGGGTCTTTTGTGTTTCCATACAAATTGCGAAATTTTTTGTTCTAGTTCTGTGAAAAATGCCAGTGGTAGTTTGATAGGGATTGCATTGAATCTGTAGATTGCTTTGGGTAGTAGAGTCATTTTCACAATGTTGATTCTTCCCATCCAAGAACATGGTATATCTCCCCATCTATTTGTATCATCTTTAATTTCTTTCATCAGTGTCTTATAATTTTCTGCATACAGGTCTTTCGTATCCTTAGGTAGGTTTATTCCTAGATATTTTATTCTTTTTGTTGCAATGGTAAATGGGAGTGTTTTCTTGATTTCACTTTCAGATTTTTCATCATTAGTATATAGGAATGCCAGAGATTTCTGTGCATTAATTTTGTATCCTGCTACTTTACCAAATTCATTGATTAGCTCTAGTAGTTTTCTGGTAGCATCTTTAGGATTCTCTATGTATAGTATCATGTCATCTGCAAACAGTGACAGCTTTACTTCTTCTTTTCCAATTTGGATTCCTTTTATTTCCTTTTCTTCTCTGATTGCTGTGGCTAAAACTTCCAAAACTATGTTGAATAAGAGTGGTGAGAGTAGGCAACCTTGTATTGTTCCTGATCTTAGTGGAAATGCTTTCAGTTTCTCACCATTGAGGATGATGTTGGCTGTGGGTTTGTCATATATGGCCTTTATTATGTGGAGGAAAGTTCCCTCTATGCCTACTTTCTGCAGGGTTTTTATCATAAATGGGTGTTGAATTTTGTCGAAAGCTTTCTCTTCATCTATTGAGATGATCATATGGTTTTTCTCCTTCAATTTGTTAATAAGGTTTATGACATTGATTGATTTGCGTATATTGAAGAATCCTTGCATTCCTGGAATAAACCCCACTTGATCATGGTGTATGATCCTTTTAATGTGCTGTCGGATTCTGTTTGCTGGTATTTTGTTGAGAATTTTTGCAACATGTTCATCAGTGATATTGGCCTGTAGTTTTCTTTCTTTGTGACATCCTTGTCTGGTTTTGGTATCAAGGTGATAGTGGCCTCGTAGAATGAATTTGGGAGTGTTCCTCCCTCTGCTATGTTTTGGAAGAGTTTGAGAAGGATAGGTATTAGCTCTTTTCTAAATGTTTGATAGAATTCACCTGTGAAGCCATCTGGTCCTGGGCTTTTGTTTGCTGGAAGATTTTAAATCACAGTTTCAATTTCAGTGCTTGTGATTGGTCTGTTCATATTTTCTATTTCTTCCTGATTCGGTCTTGGCAGGTTGTGCATTTCTAAGAATTTGTCCATTTCTTCCAGGTTGTCCATTTTATTGGCATAGAGTTGCTTGTAGTAATCTCTCATGATCTTTTGTATTTCTGCAGTGTCAGTTGTTACTTCTCCTCTCTCATTTCTAATTCTATTGATTTGAGTCTTCTCCCTTTTTTTCTTGATGAGTCTGGCCAATGGTTTATCAATTTTGCTTATCTTCTCAAAGTACCAGCTTTTAGTTTTATTGATCTTTGCTATCGTTTCCTTCATTTCTTTTTCATTTATTTCTGATCTGATTTTTATGATTTCTTTCCTTCTGCTAGCTTTGGGGTTTTTTTGTTCTTCTTTCTCTAATTGATTTAGGTGCAAGGTTAGGTTGTTTATTTGAGATGTTTCCTGTTTCTTAAGGTAGGATTGTATTGCTATAAATTTTCCTCTTAGTACTGCTGTTGCTGCATCCCATAGATTATGGGTCGTCGTGTCTCCATTGTCATTTGTTTCTAGGTATTTTTTGATTTCCTCTTTGATTTCTTCAGTGATCACTTCGTTGTTAAGTAGTGTATTGTTTAGCCTCCAGATGTTTGTATTTTTTATAGCTCTTTGCCTGGAATTGATAACTAGTCTCATAGCGTTGTGGTTGGAAAAGATACTTGATATATTTTCAATTTTCTTAAATTTACCAAGGCTTGATTTGTGAATCAAGATATGATCTATCCTGGAGAACGTTCCATGAGCACTTGAGAAAAATGTGTATTCTGTTGTTTTTGGATGGAATGTCCTATAAATATCAATTAAGTCTATATTGTTTAATGTATCATTTAAAGCTTGTGTTTCCCTATTTATTTTCATTTTGGATGATCTTTCCATTGGTGAAAGTGGGGTGTTAAAGTCCCCTACTATGAATGTGTTACTGTCGATTTCCCCTTTTATGGCTGTTAGTATTTGCCTTATGTATTGAGGTGCTCCTGTGTTGGGTGCATAAATATTTACAATTGTTATATCTTCTTCTTGGATCGATCCCTTGATCATTATGTAGTGTCCTTCTTTGTCTCTTCTAATAGTCTTTAATTTAAAGTCTATTTTGTCTGATATGAGAATTGCTATTCCAGCTTTCTTTTGGTTTCCATTTGCATGAAATACCTTTTTCCATCTCCTTACTTTCAGTCAGTATGTGTCTCTAGGTCTGAAGTGGGTCTCTTGTAGATAGCAAATATATGGGTCTTGTTTTTGTATCCATTCAGCCAATCTGTGTCTTTCGGTGGGAGCATTGAGTCCATTTACATTTAAGGTAATTATCGATATGTATGTTCCGATTCCCATTTTCTTAATTGTGTTGGGTTCATTATTGTAGTTCTTTTCCTTCTCTTGTGTTTCTTGCCTAGAGAAGTTCCTTTAGCAGTTGTTGTAAAGCTGGTTTGGTGGTGCTGAACTCTCTCAGCTTTTGCTTGTCTGTAAAGGTTTTAATTTCTCCATCAAATCTGAATGAGATCCTTGCTGGGTAGAGTAATATTGGTTGCAGTTTTTTCTTCTTCATCACTTTTAATATGTCCTGCCAGTCCCTTCTGGCTTGCAGAGTTTCTGCTGAAAGTTTAGCTGTTAACCTTATGGGGATTCCCTTGTGTGTTATTTGTTGTTTTTCCCTTGCTGGTTTTAATATGCTTTCTTTGTATTTAATTTTTGACAGTTTGATTAATATGTGTCTTGGCGTATTTCTCCTTAGAATTATCCTGTACGGGACTCTCTGTGCTTACTGGACTTGATTAACTATTTCCTTTCCCATATTAAGGACGTTTTCAACTATAATTTCTTCAAATATTTTCTCAGTCCTGTTCTTTTCCTCTTCTTCTTTTGGAACCCCTGTAATTCGAATGTTGGTGCGTTTAATGTTGTCCCAGAGGTCTCTGAGAGTGTCCTCAGTTCTTTTCATTCTTTTTTCTTTATTCTGCTCTGCAGTAGTTATTTCCACAATTTTATCTTCCAGGTCAGGTATCCGTTCTTCTGCCTCAGTTATTCTGCTATTGATCCCACCTAGAGTACTTTTAATGTCATTTATTGTGTTGTTCATCATTGTTTGTTTCATCTTTAGTTCTTCTAGGTCCTTGTTAAATATTTCTTGCATTTTGTCTATTCTATTTCCAAGATTCTGGATCATCTTTACTATCATTATTCTGAATTCTTTTTCAGGTAGACTGCCTATTTCCTCTTCATTTGTTAGGTCTGGTGGGTTTTTATCTTGCTCCTTCATCTGCTGTGTGTTTTTTTGTCTTCTCATCTTGCTTATCTTACTGTGTTTGGGGTCTCCTTTTTGCAGGCTGCGGGTTCATAGTTCCCATTGTTTTTGGTGTCTGTCCCCAGTGGCTAAGGTTGGTTCAGTGGGTTGTGTAGGCTTCCTGGTGGAGGGGACTAGTGCTTGTGTTCTGGTGGATGAGGCTGGATCTTGTCTTTCTGGTGGGCATGTCCACATCTGGTGATGTGTTTTGGGGTGTCTGTGGACTTATTATGATTTTAGGCAGCCTCTCTGCTAATGGGTGTGGTTGTGTTCCTGTCTTGCTAGTTGTTTGACATAGGATGTCCAGCACTGTAGCTTGCTGGTCGTTGAGTGAAGCTGGGTGCTGGCGTTGAGATGGAGATCTCTGGGAGATTTTCGCCGTTTGATATTATGTGGAGCTGGGAGGTCTCTTGTGGACCAGTGTCCTAAAGTTGGCTCTCCCACCTCAGAGGCACAGCACTGACTCCTGGCTGCAGCACCAAGAGCCTTTCATCCACACGGCTCAGAATAAAAGGGAGAAAAAGTAGAAAGAAAGAATTAGTAGAAGAAGAAAGAAAGAAAGAAAGGAAGAAAGAAAGAAAGAAAGAAGAGAGGGAGAGAGAGAGGGAGGAAGGAAGGAGGGAAGGAAAAAAAGAAAGCAGATAAAGTGAAATAAAGTAAAGTAAGATAAAATATAATAAAGTTATTTAAATAAAAAAATAATTATTAAGAGAAAAAAATAAAAAATAAAATAAAAAATAAAAAATGGACGGATAAAACCCTAGGACAAATGGTGGAAGCAAAGCTATACAGAGAAAATCTCACACAGAAGCATACACATACACACTCACAAAAAGAGGAAAAGGGGAAAAAAATCATAAATCTTCCTCTCAAAGTCTACCTCTTCAGTTTGGGATGATTGGTTGTCTATTCATGTATTCCACAGATACAGGGTACATCAAGTTGATTGTGGAGCTTTAATCCGCTGCTTCTGAGGCTGCTGGGAGAGATTTCCCTTTCTCTTCTTTGTTCTCACAGCTCCCAGGGGCTCAGCTTTGGATTTGGCCCCGCCTCTGCGTGTAGGTCGCTGGAGGGCATCTGTTCTTCGCTCAGACAGGACGGGGTTAAAGGAGCCGCTGATTCGGAGGCTCTGGCTCACTCAGGCCGGGGGGGAGGGAGGAGCACAGAGTGTGGGGCGAGCCTGCGGCGGCAGAGGCCGGCGTGACGTTGAACCAGCCTGAGGCGCACTGTGCGTTCTTCCGGGGGAGTTGTCCCTGGATCCCGGAACCCTGGCAGTGGCGGGCTGCACAGGCTCCCCGGAAGGGGGGTGTGGATAGTGACCTGTGCTCGCACACCGGCTTCTTGGCGGTGGCAGCAGCAGCCTTAGCGTCCCATGCCCGTCTCTGGGGTTCGCGCTTTTAGCCGCGGCTCGCGCCCGTCTCTGGAGCTCCTTTAAGCAGCGCTATTAATCCCGTCTCCTCGCGCACCAGGAAACAAAGAGGGAAGAAAAAGTCTCTTGCCTCTTTGGCAGGTCCAGACCTTTTTCTGGACTCCCTTCTGGCTAGCCGCGGCGCACCAACCCCTGGCAGGCTGTGCTCATGCCGCCAACCCCAGTCCTCTCCCGGCGCTCCGACCGAAGCCTGAGCCTCAACTCCCAGCCCCGCCCGCCCTGGTGGGTGAGCAGACAAGCCTCTCGGTCTGGTGAGTGCTGGTCGGCACCGATCCTCTGTGCGGGAATCTCTCTGCTTTTTCCTTCACACCCCTGTTGCTGCGCTCTCCTCCGCGGCTTTGAAGCTTCCCCCTTCCGCCACCCGCAGTCTCTGCCTGCGAAGGGGCTTCCTAGTGTGTGGAAATCTTTCCTCCTTCACAACTCCCTCCCACTGGTGCAGGTCCCATCCCTATCCTTTTGTCTCTTGCCCTACCCAGGTATGTGGGGGGTTTCTTGCCTTTTGGGAGGTCTGAGGTCTTCTGCCAGCGTTCAGTAGGTGTTCTGTAGGAGTTGTTCCAGGTGTAGATGTATTTCTGGTGTATTCTTGGGGAGGAAGGTAATCTCCGCGTCTTACTCTTCCGCCATCTTCCCGGAGGCTCCTCTTTGCCAGTTTTTCTACTAGATTTTTAAAAATAGACTAATTGGAACTCTTTATGTGTTAGGGAGATGTGGCACACACCCTAAGGTGATCTTATTGAGTGATGCCCTTGTATAATTCCCTCTTCTTGAATGAGGGAAGAACCTGTGACTTGCTTTTAACCAAGAGAATATGTTTTAAGTGAAGTGATTTTGCAGATCTAGTTAAAGTTAGTAACTACTTGACTTTAAGTTAATCAAAAGGGAGATTATCCCTTTGGGTGGGGCTGACGTAATCGGGTGATTCCTTTAAAAGGCAGTCTAGAGGGCTTCCCTGGTGGCTCAGTGGTTGGGAGTCCGCCTGCTGATGCAGGGGACGTGGGTTCGTGCCCCGGTCCAGGAGGATCCCACATGACGCGGAGCGGCTGGGCCCGTGAGCCATGGCCGCTGGGCCTGCACATCCGGAGCCTGTGCTCCACAACAGGAGAGGCCACAACAGTGAGAGGCCCGCCTACCGCAAAAAAAAAAAAAAAGTAGTCTAGAGGTCAGAGACTAGAAGCAGCAGAGACTTGCTCTCTCTTATGCTGGTGTTGAAAAAGTAAGATGCCATGAATTCTGCTAACCACATGAGGGAGTTTGCAAACAGATCCTTCCCTAGTCAAACCTCAGATGAGAACAGAGCTTTCAGGTTTTGAGTCATAATTAGAAAGACCTTCCCTATTCTAAGATTATAAAAAATTTCCCCATGTCTTCTTCTAGAACTTCTGAGATTTTATTTTTGTACATTTAGAAAATCTTTGATCTATTTGGAATTTAATTTGGTTTAAGGTGTGAGGTATGGATAAAAGTTTGCTTTTTTTCAGATGGCTACCTGTATATTTCAATACTCCTTATTTAGTGGTCCAACTTTACACCTTTCTAGTCTGACAAGCTACTTTTTTCACAAATTCTCTTATATATTTGGATTATTGGTAGCATTATTTCTTGAATAAAATTTGGTACATTATATCTTTGAACTTTTTTTAGGGGGCATTATTTCTTAGGATTCAGGAATTTTTTTTTTTTTTTTTTTTTGTGGTACGTGGGCCTCTCACTGTTGGGGCCTCTCCCGTTGCGGAGCACAGCCTCCAGACACGCAGGCTCAGCGGCCATGGCTCCCGGGCCCAGCCGCTCCGCGGCATGTGGGATCTTCCCAGACCGGGGCACGAACCCGTGTCCCCTACATTGGCAGGCAGACTCTCAACCACTGCGCCACCAGGGAAGCCCAGGATTCAGGAATTTTAATTGCTCATTTTTGTATCTCTATGGCTTAGTCTACTGTTTGGAATATAGTAGTTACTCAGTAAAGGCTTGTTGAATGAGTGATTAATACTGTTCATACAGTGCACAATGTGTGCTTCCTATAAGCAGTTGAACATATGCACACGCATATAAACACATACACACATGCAGTGAGAAAAAGCGGTTAGGCTTTGTATGCTCAGTTCCTCTCCCACAATCACTATATAGGTAACTCATGGTACCTCTGTGGGTTGGAGAAAGGGGTGGGGAAAGAGAAAAATTCCTCCCCATGGAAACTAAAGAGTTGAGCAGTAGGTAACTCCCATCCCCCCTAATAATACAAATAATTATTAACTGACTTCAGTCATGTCTGTTTTGCTTTCTCTCAACTGCAGGGTGGGTATAAACACATAGCTATATGCTTCATTTCTCTCTGGTTCTACTTGTCAAGATATAATCATAAGTCTACAGATATGCATTGACTATGACTCTATAGATTCATTTGTAGGGACGGGGCTCGAGCCCAGAATCATAACTCCTTGAATTAAAATTCAGCTGCCGACTAAGGAAGGTTAACACTGAGCAAAAACATTCCTCAGATTACATTCTGCACTGTATGATTTTCCATGTGAATTTTCTGAACTAGAAATTCGATGAACAAATGACAGCATTTACGTGATGTGGTCTTTGGAGAATACTTTCCTTCAACGCTTGATCTTCCTAATAGCCAGATAGGCCTGCATTTCAGCACTGCATGGGACAGAGTGAAGGAAGTCACTTCCATCCACTGCTGACACACACCTAAGCCATGTCCTTTGACTTGGACTGGCCTTTGTTGGTAATACTGGTATTCTGATCTCTATCTCTTGTTTGGCTCTCAGTTGGTTCAGAACTAGGGCTGAGAAAAGGATTCTATTTAATGGGCTTCCTCAAGCCTTATCAGTGTTTAATCTGAATTACTTTAATTGTATTCTTCTGATCTTCTCTCTAAACTCCATACGTTGGAATTACTTAATTCAACCGATTTTGTTTTAACATACTATGTTTTAGCTTAATGCTAAGTATTTAAAATAGAGATAACTGACTACTTTTACTGATGGTAGTGTGTTTAATGTAGCTTAATATCTTTATATACTCATTGAAGGCAGCATATATTATGTATACAGGTTCATTCAGTATTTTCAGAAAATGAGCAGAGCCCGTGAAATTCATTAAATAGTACCACAATAAGAAAAAAAGGACAAACCACAAGAGAAAAACAATCTGTACATGAGAGTTCACTGCAAACTAGACTGTTTCAGTGTTTATAAATATTTGTCTATAGAGAGAAGTACGTGTATTATTAATAATTATGCATTAGTGCCTCATTAGTAGGGGGTTACATCCATGCTGTTTCTTTTTCCTCTAGTGTATTTAGCATTTTTAAAGTCTTATTTAAAATGTAATAAAAACAGAGGAGAGAGTGTGTGTATATATTCAAGAGTAGATCATCTGTAATTCCTTCAGCTGTGTGAAGAAACATGGTCCATGGCTTCTGAGCCTACAGAGATGTAAAATATTGCCTTCCTCATCTAGAATCAGAACTTAATCACTTGAAAATGACAGGCAGGTCAAATCAGAACAGACTTTTATTGTATTGACATTGTATTCTTGATTCCATTATATACATTTAAATTCTAGATCCCTAAATACGTTTTTTTAAAAGGGACTGTTTCCAGACTAGCACTCCCAGAAATACCCTTACTATGTACTTTGTGGGTACATTCGAATCACAAAATCAACAGACATTTTTCATTCTTATCTGATCTTTCTGTCAAATTTTATGTAGTTGGCCAAGTTCTCCTTTTTGAGGTCCTGTATGCCTCTGGCTTCTATGTAATGCATATTATTGTTTCTCTTCAATCTCTCTGACTGCTGTCTCTCCATTTCTTTTGTGAGATCCTTTTTATTTTCTTTGCCTGTCCCTAACATATTCCCCTGGATTTCATTTTTTTCTTTTCACTGCTCTTCTCACATTCAAATTCTCCCTGGATGATCTTCTTCAATCTCATGATTTCAGTTAGCATCGTCTTATGCTGATGATTCGTGCACCTACATTTCTGCTCTACATGGCATCTGTGAATGCCATTTCCAACTCTATCTACAAATCTCATAGGTACTCAGAACTTAACTAAAGACCAACTGGAATTGCCCATTTCTTCATTCTGTCTTAGATGATGGCATCACCATTTAGTTACCGAAGCAAGAAACTTGGAAGTTTTCCTTGACAGCTTTCATTACATCCTCTCCCATGTCCATTCAGACATCAAACTCTGGCAAATTTACCTCTCAGTATGCTCACAAATCTATCCCATTCTTTGGGTCTATCTTACCACTTCCCTAGGTGAAGCTCTAATAATAAAGTACTTGAACCATTGCAACTGACTTTTCACTAAGACTTATAAAGAATGGGAGGATTACAAAAATTGAGAAAAGGAGTTCATGGAATGGGTAGCCAGAAAGAATGACAAAAATCCATTATCATAAGTATCCTTCCAGACTTTCACCCATACATTTGCAGCGAAAACATTTATGCGTGTGTGTGTGTGTGTGTGTGTGTGTGTGTGTGTGTGTGTGTGTGTGTGTTATCAGTTAGGATACTCAACTCAAACCTAGCTCACACTACCTCAGACAAAAAGGGAGGGAATTTATTGGCTTTTGTAATCAAACCGCAGAGAGGACAGGGATGTAGCTATGTCTTAAGAATTACTGGAACCATAGTCATCAGTGTCACTAAGACTCTTTCCATTTTTAAACCTCTGTTTCTCCTGGTATACCAGTATCATTCTCTTATATCCAATTCTTCTACAAGACTGAAAAGTACCATCTCTGGCAACATTCAGGCCTCATATCTTTCTTCCTTAGCATCAATGAGTCAGTGGAAATGTCTTGCCTCTGATGCCTAAAGAATTCTGGGAATAGGCTATGATTGGATTGGCTTGGGTCAATCTCTGTGGCTGGGAAGGTGGTATTATCAGGGACCATGGAAGCTCTTACTAAGATCACATGTTTGAAATTTGGGGAAAACATTTTTCATAAGAAGTAGGGGGGCTTCCCCGGTGGCGCAGTGGTTGAGAGTCCGCCTGCCGATGCAGGGGACGCGGGTTCGTGCCCCGGTCCGGGAAGATCCCACATGCCGCGGAGCGGCTGGGCCCGTGAGCCATGGCCGCTGAGCCTGCGCGTCCGGAGCCTGTGCTCCGCAACGGGAGAGGCCACAACAGTGAGAGGCCCGCGCGTACCGCAAAAAAAAAAAAAAAAAAAAAAAAAGAAGTAGGGAAGGAGTATTTAGCAGGCAGTTTTATGTACTTTATATATATACAGTTAACCCTCATGGCAAGCTAAAAATTTCTTTACATTAAAAAGAATCTGTTTTTAAAATGGAAATAAAAAGCACACCTAACAAAAATGCTAGGTGCTAAATTTTAAAACCTTAGAGATCAGTGTGTTCACTTGGGCTGCCAGGTTAACTTGTACAGTTTCTTGGAATAAACTTCTTTCATCTGTTAGTTGTCAGTATCCCTGTTTTTTTATTGTGTTTTGGTTGCAGAGAATTGATTCACACAGATAAGTGGTTGCAAATAGTAACAGTTCTTTATAAAGCTCCCTTGCAAACTCAGGATACTCTACAACTAACAGCTGACTGTAGCTGTCATCTACCACTCCTGATTTCTATTTTGTGTTCAACAAAACTGCTGTTTGTAATCATTGATTGAGTTCATATTAAGTAAATGTTCTACATTTTAATTTATAAAATAATGTATGCTGAAAATATTGCTTTCAGATTTTTTTTTAAAATAAGATTTTGTTTGAAAGGATTCTACTGCTAAAAATTTGAAAACCAGTATATTAGAACAGGGGTCAGCAAAGTTTCAGTAAAGGTCCATATAGTAAATATTTTAGGTTTTGTGGGCCATATGATCTCAGTTGCAACCACTCACCTCTTCCATTGTAGTGTGGAAGTAGCAATAGACAACACATAAATGAACTGTGGAACTG
This sequence comes from Phocoena sinus, assembly GCF_008692025.1. Taxonomy (NCBI): domain Eukaryota; kingdom Metazoa; phylum Chordata; class Mammalia; order Artiodactyla; family Phocoenidae; genus Phocoena; species Phocoena sinus. The sequence goes on along the minus strand of NC_045763.1, from coordinate 80,765,552 downwards.
TGTTCCAATAAAACTTTATTTACAAGAACAGGTGGCAGACTGGATTTGGCTTGTGGGCTGGGCTGTAGTTTGCCAACCCCTGTATTAGAGCTATTGCTATAAATGGATAGATTCAACTATCCACACTAGTTACATAGTTACCTTTAGTGAAGAGGACCGATGAGTTGCCCTCTCATTCTGTATTAACAGTTACTTTCAAAAGGGGTCTTTTAAAACAGTTCTGATTTTAGTAATGGTAACTTGCCAGTAGCTTAGTTGAAATTAAGTGTTTTGTCACATTGTTTTGAAATCCACCAACTTTAAATTAGCCCAAATATACAACTTTTTATATGTTCCTTAACATAAAATAATCCGGAAGAGTTTGCATGCCCTTTATTAGATGATAATTCTTTTTTATGGTGGAGATTTACTCATTAACTAATCCTTACTTCTGACCTCATTTGCTAGACTAAGTGAAGAGTTTAAACTTGCTGTACTAATTTAATCTTCCAAATTGACGTTTCTTTTTCTTTTGCTCACAGTAGCTTGGATCATCTGAAAAAGGGCCTGAATAAATGTATCATTTGTCACTAGCTAAAAACTGTCATCCTTATCTTGATTAATCAAATGCTGCTCTTAAAGATGGATTGAAACATAAAATAGCCAGCCTGGTTCCACATAATGAAGATATTAATTTGACACACAAGGCAACCAATTTAGTATTGCTCAATAATCATGCTTTATTAGAAAGCCTTCAATTAGTATAATTTTCCTTGATGTACTATTTTTTATCTTTCTAACAAAAAGCCATGATTTCCTCAAGTTAATCTGTTTTCCTTAAAACATAAAAGGATATTTATCTCAGCACTCTTAAATTCTAAAATGTGAAACTCTGTCTTATGAGGAAAGAGGAAATTAATGATGGATTAAAAACCTTACAGTGGAGTTCTTTATTTTAAGAAATTGCTTATTTTCTTTTTGTAGCATGATTAGGAGTGTGGTAGTAGAAGCCACAGCAAGAGAGCCCCTCAAGGCCTCTGTTCTTCCTTCTTTTGGATGAGATTAAAATGGCCTAAATACACATACAGAGATGTAAATTATGCACTAACTTGCAAAGAAGTTAATTAGTTTTTACTGCTTTTCTGTGTATGTGATGATTGGGAGAGGTTTTTGGCCAAGTTAAAAGAATATTAAGTCACAGTATTAGTTTCCTATATATGATTGATACTTAAAGCAATGGAGAGAGGTGTATTCATGAGGTTTATATGGCATATGGACTTTTAATCACCCCATATTGTGTAGTATTTCTTATTATGATGGGAAGAAACAGCAGCAAACATTTCATTAACTAACTTAGGGCTAATGATGCTTTCTGGACATCGTGTTTACTGTGAATGAGAGGTTCAATTTGATGTTTAAAGAGTTCTGAACTGGATTAGATTTCAAACGCTAGACTTGAGGAATTTTTAAAAATAGGGCAATGTTTCATTAATAGTTCATGGAAATTTACCATTTGAAAGACTGAGCTGATGTGTTTTAGAACCTATTATGAGTTATTAGATAACAACCCAATTATGGATTTGACAGATTGCTGAAATAGATTTTGTTTTGTTTCTTTTTTTTTTTTTTTTGTGAGGAGGGGCCTTGGCAGAGTGCTGTGTGAGTGTATGTGAAGTGTGCATATTTCTTTGCATATGTGTGAATGGTTGGTGTTTCTGCCTAAGTGTTCCAGCCTCCTGATGCTGGTAGAAGCTTTATTGGATTCCAGGGAACTTTAAACGTGGATAGGGAGACCCCATGTAGGTGATAGCCCAACTAGATTTTCCTGGTTCTACAGTTCATCTTGCAGGCTTCCTCCCATCAGTGAAGTAGGATAACAATCCAATGAAAAGTAGTTCTTAAATATTCCTTAGGTACCTAGTATTGTGGTCCACACTAATGTTTGCTTAATGATCTGAGTGTATCTTCTCTCTGCACAAGACAGGAGGCCTTGAGGCTGTTTGGGATTGGATCCATAATAGAAGTGGTCAGAATTTTGCTTGTTGCTGATTTGAAGGAGAGTACGTAAAGAACAAACATTTCGAAACTGTTTAATGGATTTTAGGAACTTGTTTCCCAAGAGGATAATCCAGGCCTAGGAGCCAGGGCTATTGTGTTCTGGTCCTACTGCCACCAGTAAGGAGTTGTGTCACCTTGGGCAAGTTTCCTCACTCTTTTAGAGGTTGGAAAAGTATAGATTTATTGCTCAGATAGAGAGTGGGCAACATGAGAGGACAACATGAGAAGAATACATTAATATTTCAATCGTGTTCAGAAGCATAAGCATAGATAGTTGTAGAAGATATGCACTTGAGGGAAAAATAAGTTTATCATTGAGAACCAATTGCCATGAAGCTGAGAGAATCTGTTAGGATTGATGGCTTGACCTTCACCCCACCTATATATTTTCTATTTCTTAAAAGCATAAACATCTCTTCCTCCCTTTTCCTGCTGCCCTTTCTCCTGATTACAAAAGAGAGATATTCCTTATGTAAATTTAGAAAATACAGAAAATTACAAGGAAGAAGTGAAAACAGTTTTACTACCCAGAAAGAAAGCCCTTAAGATTTTAACATAACTTTATGGTTTCTTTCCTTTGTCTGTGTATGTATGTATAAGCATAATTGGAATCATGCTGAATATAGTATTTCCAGCATATTATTTTAATAATATACTGTGAATATTTTCTCACACTGGGTATTCTTCTAAAATACAATTTAGAATAAATGCATAGTATTCCTGAACGTAAACCTTGCTCAAAATATTTTCTTTGCCATTACAAAATGTTCTTTGCCAAAAAAGTTGTAAAATATAGAAAGATAGAAAGAAGAAAAATAAAATCAATGATAATTCTCTTATCCAAATAAATCAGTCTTTTCTTCCAGTCTGTTTTTTATGCATATTCACTAAATTTGTTTTCTGTGTTTTTGTTTAATAGTATGACATATTACATATTTTCCTATGTTATTAAAATTTATCTTACACATCATTAATATTAAAATGTATAAAGTTTTGTATTGTATAATTAATATTTGTAATTAATATTTCTGTGAGATTATATATATAATATATGCAATTACATTTTATAGTTCATGCACTTAACATATTTATTGAGAGCCTGTTATGTGATCGATGCTTGGCATACACACGTGATCAGAGTAGATGGTACAAATTATGAATGATAGTATATATTCTTTCGTAATCTTTTTGTTTCCATTACCAATATATCTTTCTATGTGAGCTAATACTTTGATCCTGTCATTGTGAGTAGCTGCATTGTAGTCTAATTGTATCATCATTTGTTTCAGTAATTTACCATTGGTACCTATTTGGATTGTTGCCAATTTTTCCCTAAGAATATTGTGATGAATATTCTTATGGTCAGGTCTTTTTACACATTCATAATTATTTCCCTATAACAATTTCCTAGAGTTTAATATCTTGATTAAAGGGCATACATATTTGTAAGGGCATATATATTTTTAAGACTTCTGGTATCTACAAACGAAATGCTACTCAGAGAGGTTGTACCAATTTTCACTCCTAACAGCAATGTAAGAGGTCCATTTCCTGGCCAAAAAAAGGCATATCATTGGTGTTTTAATTTTCATGCCTCGGTTTTATGCCGGAAAGTTCCCCCTCCTTCCATCACTCCTAGATTATGTATAGTTAAAATTTACATGATTTCATTTAACATTTTTTTTTTTTTTTTTTAATGCGTTACGCGGGCCTCTCACCGCTGTGGCCTCTCCCGTTGCGGAGGACAGGCTCCGGACGCGCAGGCCCAGCGGCCATGGCTCACGGGCCCAGCCGCTCCGCGGCACGTGGGATCCTCCCAGACCGGGGCACGAACCCGCGTCCCCTGCATCGGCAGGCGGACCCTCAACCACTGCGCCACCAGGGAAGCCCTCATTTAACATTTTTAATTCTTCTTTTTTTTAAAACAACCAAGCCAATTTACTTATTTATTTATGTATTTATTTAACCTTTGGCCACACTATGCGACATGCGGTATCTTAATTCCCTGACCAGGGATTGAACCTGTGCCCCCTGCACTGGGAGCATGGAGTCTTAACCACTGGACCGCCAGGGAAGTTCCTAAATTTTTTTTTTTTAAGAGTAGATATATTTATTAACAATTGCCAAAAAAGTGGAAAAAACAAAAGAAAACAAATATTCACTGGCTGGTGAATGGATAAACAAACTATACTACATTTACTCAATGGAATATTGCTCAGCAATAGAAAGTAACGAAATACAGGTATTTTTGGCAACATACATGAATCTCAAAAGCACTAGACTAAGTAAAAGAAGCCAGATTCATATACAGACTACATATTGTATGATTATATTTATATTACATTCTCACAAAGGCAAAACTACAGGGGTGGAGAACAGCATTACCCGGGAATGGGGCTAAGGATAGGGAATTGACTATGAAAGGGAACATGGGAACTCTCTGGTGTGATGGGAAAATTCTGTATCTTGATAACTTGATAGTAAAGGAGGTTACACAATTGTGTGCCTTGTAAAACTTCACAGAAATGCACAGCCAAAGTGGTGGATTTTATTGTATGCAAATTGTACTTAAATAAAATTGGCTAAAAAGTAATCTGTGAGTGGAATGAGATTGAGTGGGGAAATTTATGAAACAAGATTCGACATTAGTTGATCATTGTGGAAGGTAAATGAAAGGATGCACCATTATTCTGCTCTGTCTACATTTATATGTTTATATATGTAGTTTTTAAATAAAATCTGCAAATACATTTTAGTCTTAAGGAACTGTCTTTTAAAATTAAAGATAAAAATGACAGGGAAGTACAGTATAAGTCAATTTACTGAAAATAGTTAATGACAAATAAAGAATTACCATTAAGAATTACAGGGAGATATAAGTTGTTGTTAAGTTTTGGGTTGAATGGTAAGTTCAAGGGTATGTATTTAGGTTTGGTTTTTTTTCGACCCCACCTCGCGTGGCTTGCGGAATCTTAGTTCCCGGACCAGCGACTGGACCCGTGTCCTCGGCAGTGAAAGTGTGGAGTCCTAACCACTGGACCGCCAGGGAATTCCCTGTATTTAGTTTTTATTTAAAAAAAAATAACATTAAAAAATACCACACATGTAGCAATGATGATGGTATGTCATGAATTAAAGTTGACAACAAATCCAGTTTTACACTGAGGTTTTCAAACATGCACTATAATTTTTCTCCCCTGATCAAAAAATGTCAGTGGCTTCTGATCACATTCAGTGTAAAAACCAAAGTTTCTTCAAGGTCCTACATGATCTAGGCCCTAGCTCACTCTGATTTTACCTACTATTTCTTAATTCTCTTCGTCACATGCTGGCCTCTTTGCTATTCTTCAAACACACCAAGCCACCTTGTCATCTTAAACCTTGCTGCACGTGCTGCCTGAAACTTTCTTTATGTAAGCCAATGGCTTGCTTCTTCACTTCCTTCTGATCTCTATTCAGGTGTCTCATTATCAACGAGGACTTCCCTGAGCACACTATACAAAATAGCACAAAAACGTGAAAAACACATTTTTGCAATGTCACTCATCTTCTTGACTTTATCAACTCCCACTTTATTACCTAAAATTCTACCTACAATTCCTTTACCTGCCAATCAGAAATTTACCCCATTGAGATTAATTTACCATCTGCCTTAACAAAAATAATGACAAGGAATTAATTATTGTTATTAAATCTTCTGGTCCAATGGTGGTAGCTTAACCTCAATACACAACTGTCTCTGGTACTTTTTTTTTTTTTAAACATCTTTATTGGAGTATAATTGCTTTACAATGGTATGTTAGTTTCTGCTTTATAATAAAGTGAATCAGCTATACATATACATATGTTCCCATATCTCTTCCCTCTTGCATCTCCCTCCCTCACACCCTCCCTATCCCACCTCTCTAGGTGGTCACTAAGCACCGAGCTGATCTCCTTGTGCTATGCGGCTGCTTCCCACTAGCTATCTATTTTACATTTGGTAGTGTATATATGTCCATGCCACTCTCTCACTTCGTCCCAGCTTACCCTTCCCCCTCCCCATGTCCTCAGTGCTTCAGAACCTTTTTTTTTTAGATTCCGTATGTATGTGTTAGCATACAGTATTTGTTTTTCTCTTTCTGACTTGACTTCACTCTGTATGACAGACTCTAGTTCCATCCACCTCACTACAAATAACTCAATTTTGTTCCTTTATATGGCTGAGCAATATTCCATTCTATATATGTGCCACATCTTCTTTATCCATTCATCTGTCAGTGGACACTTAGGTTGCTTCCATGTCTTGGCTATTGTAAATAGAACTGCAATGAATATTGTGGTACATGACTCCTTTTGAATTATGGTTTATGCTCAGTAGTGAGATTTCTGGGTCATATGGTAGTTCTATTTGTAGTTTTTTAAGGAACCTCCATACTGTTCTCCATAGTGGCTGTATCAATTTATATTGCCACCAACAGTGCAAGACGGTTCCCTTTTCTCCACACTCTCCAGCATTTATTGTTTGTAGATTTTTTGATGATGGCCATTCTGACTGGTGTGAGGTGATACCTCATTGTAGTTTTGATTTGCATTTCTCTAATGATTAGTGATGTGGAGTATCCTTTCATGTGTTTGTTGGCAATCTGTATATCTTCTTTGGAGAAATGTCTGTTTAGATCTTCTGCCCATTTTTGGATTGGGTTGTTTGTTTTTTTGATATTGAGCTGCTTGTAAATTTTGGAGATTAATCCTTTGTCAGTTGCTTCATTTGCAAATATTTTCTCCCATTTTGAGAGTTTTTTTTGTCTTGTTTATGGCTTCCTTTGCTGTGCAAAAGCTTTTAACTTTCATTAGGTCCCATTTGTTTATTTCTGTTTTTATTTCCATTTCTCTAGGAGGTGGGTCAAAGAGGATCTTGCTATGATTTATGTCATAGAGTGTTCTGCCTATGTTTTCCTCTAAGAGTTTGATAGTGTCTGGCCTTAAATTTAGATCTTTAATCCATTTTGAGTTTATTTTTGTGTATGGTGTTAGGGAGTGCTCTAATTTCATTCTTTTACATGTAGCTGTCCAGTTTTCCCAGCACCACTTAATAAAAGCGCTGTCTTTTCTCCATTGTATATTCTTGCCTCCTTTATCAAAAATAAGGTGACCATATGTGTGTGGGTTTATCTCTGGGCTTTCTATCTTGTTCCATTCATCTGTATTTCTGTTTTTGTGCCAGTACCATACTGTCTTGATTACTGTACTTTGGAGTATAGTCTGAAGTCTGGGAACCTGATTCCTCGAGCTCCAGTTTTCTTTCTCAAGATTGCTTTGGCTATTTGGGGTCTTTTGTGTTTCCATACAAACTGTGAAATTTTTTGTTCTAGTTCTGTGAAAAATGCCATTGGTCGTTTGACAGGGCCTGCATCGAATCTGTAGATTGCTTTGGGTAGTTTAGTCATTTTCACAATGTTGATTCTTCCAATCCAATAACATGGTATATCTCACCATCTGTTTGTATCATCTTTAATTTCTTTCATCAGTGTCTTCTAGTTTTCTGCATACAGGTCTTCTGTCTCCTTAGGTAGATTTATTCCTAGGTATTTTACTCTTTTTTGTTAGAGTGGTAAATGGGAGTGTTTCCTTAATTTCTGTTTCAGATTTTTCATCATTAGTGTATAAGAATGAAAGAGATTTCTGTGCATTAATTTTATATCCTGCTACTTTACCAAATTCATTGATTAGCTCTATAGTTTTCTGGTAGCATCTTTAGGATTCTCTATGTATAGTATTTTGTCATCTTCAAACAGTGACAGCTTTACTTCTTTTCCGATTTGTATTCCTTTTATTTCTTTTTCTTCTTTGATTGCTCTGGTTACAACTTCCAAAACTATGTTGAATATTAGTTGTGAAAGTGGACAACCTTGTCTTGTTCCTGATCTTAGAGGAAATGCTTTCACTTTTTCACCATTGAGAACGATGTTTGATGTGGGTTTGTCATATATGGCCTTTGTTGTGTTGAGGTAAGTTCCCTCTATGCCTACTTTCTGAAGGGTTTTTATCATAAATAGTTGTTGAATTTTGTTGAAGGCTTTTTCCGCATCTATTGAGATGATCATAGGCATTTCTCCTTCAATTTGTTAATTTGGTGTATCACATTGACTGATTTGCATATATGAAGGATCCTTGCATTCCTGGGATAAACCGCACTTGATCATGGTGTATGATCCTCTTAATGTGCTGTTGGATTCTGTTTGCTAGTATTTTGTTGAGGATTTTTACATCTATGTTCATCAGTGATATTGGCCTGTAGTTTTCTTTCTTTGTGACATCTTTGGTTTTGGTATCAGGGTGATGGTGGCCTCGTAGAATGAGTTTGTTCCTCCCTCTGCTATATTTTGGAAAAGGTTGAGAAGGATAGGTGTTAGCTCTTTTCTAAATGTTTGATAGAATTTGCCTGTGAAGCCATCTGGTCCTGGGCTTTTGTTTGTTAGATGGTTTTTAATTTTATTTATTTTTTTCTCGTTACGCGGGCCTCTCACTGTTGTGGCCTCTCCCGTTGCGGAGCACAGGCTCCGGATGCACAGGCTCAGCGGCCATGGCCCACGGGCCCAGCCGCTGTGCGGCATGTGGGATCCTCCCGGACCAGGGCACGAACCCGTGTCCCCTGCATCGGCAGGCGGACTCTCAACCACTGCGCCACCAGGGAAGCCCTGTTAGATGATTTTTAATCACACTCTCAATTTCAGTGCTTGTGATTGTTCTGTTTATATTTTCTGTTTCTTCATGGTTCAGTCTCAGAAGGTTGTGCTTTTCTAAGAATTTGTCCATTTCTTCCAGGTTGTCCATTTTATTGGCATATAGTTGCTTGTAGTAATCTCTCACGATCCTTTGTATTTCTGCAGTGTCAGTTGTTACTCTTCCTTTTTCATTTCTAATTCTATTGATTTGAGTCTTCTCCCTTTTTTCCCGATGAGTCTGGCTAATGGTTTATCAATTTTGTTAATCTTCTCAAAGAACCGGCTTTTAGTTTCATTGATCTTTGCTATTGTTTCCTTCATTTCTTTTTCATTTATTTCTGATCTGATCTTTATGATTTCTTCTGCTAACTTTGGGTTTTTTTTTTTTCTTTCTCTAATTGCCTTAGGTGTAAGGTTAGGTTGTTTATTTGAGATGTCTCCAGTTTCTTGAGGTAGGATTGTATTGCTTTAAGCTTCCCTCTTAGAACTGCTTTTGCTGCATCCCATAGGTTTTGGGTAGTTGTGTTTTCATTGTCATTTGTTTCTAGGTATTTTTTGATTTCTTCTTAGATTTCTTCAGTGATCTCTTGGTTATTTAGTCATGTATTGTTTACCCTCCATGTGTTTGTATTTTTTTACAGACTTTTTCCCTGTAATTGATATCTAGTCTCATAGCGTTGTGGTTGGAAAAGATACTTGATATGATTTCAATTTTCTTAAATTTACCAGGGCTTGATTTGTGACCCAGGATATGATCTACCCTGGAGAATGTTCCATGAGCACTTGAGAAGGAAGTGTATTCTGTTTTTTTTGGATGGAATGTCCTATAAATATCAATTAAGTCCTTCGTGTTTAATATATCATTTAAAGCTTGTGTTTCCTTATTTATTTTCACTTTGGATGATCTTTCCCTTGGTGAAAGTGAGGTGTTAAAGTCCCCTGCTATGATTGTGTTACTGTCGATTTCTCCTTTTATGGCTGTTAGCATTTACCTTATGTATTGAGGTGCTCCGATCTTGGGTTCGCAAATATTTACAATTGTTATATCTTCTTCTTGGATTGATCGCTTGATCATTATGTAGTGTCCTTCTTTGTCTCTTTTAATAGTGTTTATTTTAAAGTCTATTTTGTCTGGTATGAGAATTGCTCTTCCAGCTTTCTTTCGATTTCCATTTGCATGGAATATCTTTTTCCATCCCCACTTTCAGTGTGTATGTGTCCCTAGGTCTGAAGTGGGTCTCTTGTAGACAGCATGTATACGGGTCTTGTTTTTATATCCATTCAGCCAGTCTGTGTCTTTTGGTTGGAGCAGTTAATCCATTTACATTTAAGGTAATTATTGATATGTATGTTCCTATTCCCATTTTCTTAATTTTTTGGGGTTTGATATTGTAGGTCTTTTGCTTCTCTTGTGTTTCCTGCCTAGAGAAGTTTCCTTAGCATTTGTTGTAAAGCTGGTTTGGTGGTGCTGAATTCTGTTAGCTATTGCTTGTGTGTAAAGGTTTTAATTTCTCCTTCAAATCTGAATGAGATCCTTGCTGTGTAGAGTAACTTGGTTGTAGGTTTTTCCCTTTCATCACGTTAAATATGTCGTGCCTCTCCCTTCTGGCTTGCAGAGTTTCTGCTGAAAGATCAGCTGTTAACCTTATGAGGATTCCCTTATATGTAATTTGTTGTTTTTCCCTTGCTGCTTTTAATATTTTTTCTTTGTATTTAATTTTTGATAGTTTGATTAATATGTGTCTTGGCGTGTTTCTCCTTGGATTTATCCTGTATAGGACTCTCTGTGCTTCCTGGACTTGATTAAGTATTTCCTTTCCCATATTAGAGAAGTTTTGAACTATAATCTCTTCAAATATTTTCTCAGTCCCTTTGTTTTTATCTTCTTCTTCTGGGACCCCTATAATTCGAATGTTGGTGCGTTTAATTTTCTCTCAGAGGTCTCTGAGACTGTCCTCAATTCTTTTCATTCTTTTTTCTTTATTCTGCTCTGTGGTAGTTATTTCCACTATTTTATCTTCCAGGTCACTTATCCGTGCTTCTGCTTCAGTTATTCTGCTATTGATTCCTTGTAGAGAATTTTAAATTTCATTTATTGTGCTGTTTATCATTGTTTGTTTGCTCTGTAGTTCTTCTAGGTCCTTGTTAAACATTTCTTGTATTTTCTCCATTCTGTTTCCAAGATTTTGGATCATCTTTACTCTCATTACTCCGAATTCTTTTTCACGTAGACTGCCTATTTCCTCTTCATTTTTTTGGTCTGGTGGGTTTTTACCTTGCTCCTTCATCTGCTGTGTGTTTCTCTGTGTTCTCATTTTCGTTAACTTACTGTGTTTGGGGTCTCCTTTTCGCAGGCTGCAAGTTCGTAGTTCCCGTTGTTTTTGGTGTCTGACCCCAGTGGCTAAGGTTTGTTCAGTGGGTTGTGTAGGTGTCCTGGTGGAGGAGACTTGTGCCTGTGTTCTGGTGAATGAGGCTGGATCTTGTCTTTCTGGTGGGCAAGACTGCGTCCAGTGGTGTGTTTTGGGGTGTCAGTGGCCTTATTATGATTTTAGGAAGCCTCTCAGCTAATGGGTGGTGTTATGTTCCTGACTTGCTAGTTGTTTGGCATAGAGTGTCCAGCACCGTAGCTTGCTGGTTGTTGAGTGGAGATGGGTCTTAGCGTTGAGATAGAGATCTCTGGGAGAGCTTTCACCATTTGATATTACACGGAGCCGGGAGGTCTCTGGTGGACCAATATCCTGAACTCAGCTCTCCCACCTGAGAGGCACAGGCATGACACCCGGCCAGAGCACCAAGACCCTGTCAGCCACATGGCTCCAAAACCAGAACTCCACGCTCCAGAGGCCCCCCTTTGGAGGTGCTGCCTCTCCCCTTCCGTGTGCAAGTTCTCCTAAAATTTTTAATTCTTAATCTAAGTGAAACTTATTTCTTTTGTTGAATAACAATGTAAGAATCAACTTTTTTCCCTCCTAAATAGCTAACCGGTGATCTCAGCACCATTTATTGAGTAATTAATCCTTTCCACACTTATGTGAAGTGCCATATTTGTATATGCTTGGATGTATTGGTGGGGTTTCAGGACCATTCTCTTTTATTTACTGTACAGGTTTTTTGTTCATTTTAATATCTAGCAGCACAAAATACTCCTTCCTTTTAAAAAACTTTTCAGTGTTTTTTTGGATTTACCTTTTTATTCTCTCAGATACATTCTTTCTCTTTTGTACATTCAGATATGTTCTCCGTTTGTCTTTTTAATCTCAGTAGTTATTTAAAAGGGTGTTTTAAACTGCCAGTCAGATCATCTTTTTTCCCCTCTCCTCTTATTAATTTTCTAACTGTGGATCATGTGTTAGAAATTTTGGCTTTTATATTTTAAATTCCATGAAAGTTTCTTTGAGGACTTAATATATAGTCAACTTTTATGAATGTTTCATTAGTTTTTTGAAATGAACGTATTGTCTGTTGCTATGCAAGTCTCATATAAAAGTATTAAATCACACTTTTAAAATGTATTATTCAAATATCCTATTTTATAAATTTATTTTTGTTCCATTTCATCCATCAGTTTCTGAGTGAGGGATGTTAAAGCCTCTCTGTATAATTGAGAATTTGTCAAATTATCCTTTCATTTTTACTTTTATTTTATTTCAGTTTCATTATGTTGTTAGGTACATAATGGTTCACAACAATTTTATATTCTTGATAATTATAGTCTTTGACATGTCTTGAATTTTGAGTTTGAATTGTGTATTTGTCAGATATGGCCACTCTTACTTTTGTTTTAGCATTTTCCTTGTTTATTTCTGTTGCTTCATTGTTTTTATTCATAATGAAAATCTGCAAAAAGTTTTCAGAGTCACATATTATTAAAAAGATTGTACTAAACAACTTTAGTGCCTATTTTTCCCTTGCTGCCACTCTCAAAAGATACCCACTTTCATTTCTTTTGGCTGTTTCTTCTGGTATTTACCCCCAGGTTTCTAAATAATGTGCTTATATGGTTGTTGACTTATTATTATAGAATAAAAAAGAACTTCTCTCTATCCTCCCAATATAGTTATACCATAATTTTTGGTAAATAAATTTTCAGTATTTACTTCACAAGTAGCTAACAGCACAACTAACATTTACTGAATACTTAATATGAGCCAGGCATAACTTTAAGTGCTTATATTCATGAATTAATTCTGTCATCACAATAATTCTAGAGGGTATGTACTATTATTTATTTATTCATTTTATAACTGGGAGAACTAAGGTTCTGAGTAACTTTATTATGACTATATAAATATTTTCACTGTTGAGCCAAAGAAGAAACTATGATTATATTTCCCTTGTTATTCAACTTTTTTGTTTTCTTGCAGTTTATAATTGCCTTATTTTAAGATTTGCTTTATTTGCTTCATCACTAATTCTCCCCCCAAAGCAAATGTAGAATCTCTTTAAATATTATTTTCCTCATGGTCAAAAAATAATAGGTAACCAGTCAGGCCTCCCCTCCCACTCATCCATTATGGAATCTTATATCCTCTTGCTCCAATCTAGAAGTACTGTTTTCTAAGCCTGCACCCTTGTGTTAGATTCCTTATACCCTAATTCCTGAGTTTTCTCCTTTCTTGCTCCTGCACTTTGATGGAATTCATTCTCCAGTAGTTTCCTGATAAATGGTACAGAAGAGATACATTTTTTTGAGATTTGTTTTTCTGTTGCTCTTATTTAATGGAAAGAGAGGTTTTCCATGGGTATATAGTTACTTTATGTTATGCATATTCTGCTTGGGTGTAGAATTCTGATTTGGAAATAATTTTCTAACAGAATTTTGAAAGCATTGATTCATTTCTTTCTAGTTTTTAATATTGCACTTGAGAAGCCTGATATCATTTTATTTTCTAACCTTTGTATTTAACTTCCCTCTGTGGAAGATTTTATGGCCATTTTTATTCCATTACAGTGATAATTTCATGATGATTCTGGGCATATTTTTCTCATTTATGATTGTGGGCCTTTTTAATATAGAGTTTTATAGCCTTATGTTCTGAGAAAATTTCTTGTATTATTTCTTTGATAAGTTTCTCTTCACTCTCTTCTCTATTTTTTCTTTTTTTCTGGCACTCTTAGATATTCACTTGACTGTTATCCATTATTTTATTGTTTTGTTCTACATTCAGGGAGATTTCATCAACTTTATCTTTGACCCTTTTACTGATTAAAAAAAACATTTCTGCTCTCAAACTTTTTAATTTTAAGAGCTCTTTTGTGATCTTTGAATGCTCCTTATAAAGTATTATTTTGGCCTTGTTTCAGTGATAAAACATCTCTTATCTCTCAGAGTAACTGTTTACTTAAAAAAAAAAAACTCTTCTTAACATTGTTTATTTCATCTAAATTGCTCTCTCCCACTCCTGTTATTATGTTTTAGTCTCTTAACTTTTCTCAAACATTTGTTGATTTTTGGTTGTGCAGTCCCACTAAAGCATGAAGGTATCTGGAAACTTCACTTTTGGGTATTTATGTTACTGGGACTTGTAGCTTAGTGGCTTCACCACAGAGTCACATTGATTTGGAGACACTGATTTTTCACTGGGATACCCAAGTGTGAGAATCTGTAGTTCTTTTGTCTTAAGCTAGTCAATACTCCAAGAAAGGGATCCCCCATCTCCTTTCTGTAGTTTTAAATCTGGCTGCCAAAGTTCTGGGTTGTGGACCTTAGCATTTCGGTACATAGACTTTCATTTAGTTTTCTTATTTTTAGTGCGATGACTCCTCCTCTGTGAATACATTGGACGCCACCGGAAAATCCAGGATAATCTCGCCATCTCCAAATCCTTAACATACTCGTATCTGCAAACTCCCTTTTTCCATGTAAGGTCCTGGGGATTAGGATGTGAATGCCATTTGGGAAACCATTATTCTGCTTAACACTCAATGGCTAGGATCGTTGTACAATGCTCCTTGTCTCTCATTGTGGCCTTTAAATTACCTGGAGACTCTCCCATTTCTCTGCCCAGCACCAAGTCCAGGAATCTCCTCCGTCAGAATTCCAGCTTTGGAAATCTGTTCTCATGGCTCTATGCAGGGGGCAGATTTCTCTTTATGCTGGTGCTCTGTGCTTCTAATCTTTTCAGTTCCTGTATTGGGTCAGAGAGACTAGATGGGAGGGTCAGCACTTCATGCTTCATTACAAACTTTAAAGCCAATTCCTAGCTGCCGACTTGTCTTTGACCCTTGTTCTTCCAACAGTCTCTCACTGATAAAATACAGAGGAGGAAGATGCAAAAGCTACTTTGTAATAACCATTTGGGTTATTACACAGGAAGAGCAACGCAACTCAAGTTTTATGAGAACCTTTTAGTACACAGGCCCTGCTCTCTGTTGGAACATCTCCTGCCTTGTGGGAGGGAGCCATGGGGTTTGACCATGTAGACTGCATTGAAAGGGTATATTAACATGTCTTTCTGAATTAAGTGTTCTGGAAGCCACGAATTCTCAATACCTGTTAGTCTTCTGCCAAGAATAGCCATCATGACATAGAAATAGACCCCTTTTCAGAGTTACTAAAGCTAAAAGACTTCTGTGTCTCATTGCTTGGGATTCAAGTGTTGTATATGATTTTGCAGTACCCACAGCACAGGTGACTGTGTTTGCAGCTGTTCCTGTGGCAGTGAAAATAAGGGCAAATAGCAGAGGAGAAGGCTTACTCTATTGTCTTAGTCAGCCTTTTCTCGATGGCTTTATAGTCTCCAGAAATTTCCCCTTGTTCTGATTTGCAGGTGGCACCTCTCCTCTGCTTCTGGCATTGCAGTAGATGGTTAAAAAAAAAGTTATTCTGTAAATTTTGGATTTTGGGGAGAAGAGGTAAACATGTCATTTATCAGCCACCCAGAATAGGAATATTCAGCCCCCCCTTTTTTTTAAGAATAGTGAGCCTAGTTATGAGAGCTGTTAAGAGTAGTAAACATCCAGAGTCAATGTCGTGCCTGCTGAGCTCCTCAGTTCTGTCAAAGAAATATGCACAAGTTTGTTCCCAGCGTTTGGATCACTGAAGAAATGCCACAAGCTTTAAACATATAATTGTTACTGCCATATTCGAGAAGGAAGACAAGAAAGAAAATTATGACAATGGTGGCCTGTTTGTTCTTTCAGCAGCCAGAAAGCACTGAACTTGGCCAGAATTTTTCTGGGTGACGTATGTAGCAAATGCCTCTGGCTCCCAATGTCATCTCTCCTCAGCCCACTTCGGTTTGTAGCTGCAGCTGCAGTGGACAGTTCCATGCAAGTTCATACTCACCTTGTGCTGATAATGCCATGCTTCATGTGTGCACTGTGTGTCTTTCTCCCCTCTTCCCCCGGGCTTTCTCTGATGCCACAGGAACCTGTTCAGTCTCCATGCATGTGCAGCCCCAAAGTGTGGACGTTAACACCCCCAAGGTCAACCGTCAACCAGTGAGGGACAGAACACAGTTGATAAATGCTCCAGCTTCCTGTCCTTTGGGTGGACAATTCTGGGGGGCTTTGTGTATGCTTCTCAAGTGGTCCTGACTGGTTCCAGTCCTCACTGCCCGGAGTGGGGATCTTGGTATACAGACTTATTCTGGTTTTTTTCTTCTTTCTTTTTTTACTCTCCTGGTTTCCTCACCCCTGCTTCTTGGAATCATCTCCCAAGAAATCACTTGTACCCAAGGCCTTGTCTCACTCTGCTTTTTTCTTTTTTAAATTTTAATTTTATATTGGAGTATAGTTGATTAACAATGTTGTGTTAGTTTCAGTGTACAGCAAAGTGGTTCAGTTATATATATATACATGTATTTCTTCTTTTTAAAATTCTTTTCCCATGTAGGTTATTACAGAATATTGAGCAGAGTTCCCTGTGCTATACAGTAGGTCCTTGTTGGTTATCTGTTTTAAATATAACAGTGTGTACATGTCAGTTCCAAACTCCCAGCCTATCCCTCCCCCCTGCCCCCCACCCCCTGATGCTTCCTCCCTGGTAACCGTAAATTCATTCTCTAAGTCTGTGAGTCTGTTTCTGTTTTGTAAATAAGTTCATTTTATCTTTTTTTTTTTTAGATTCCACATGTAAGTGATATATGATATTTGTCTTTCTCTGTCTGACCTACTTCACTTAGTATGACAATCTCTAGGTCCATCTATGTTGCTGCAAATGGCATTATTTCATTCTTTTAAATGGCTGAGTAATATTCCATTGTATACATATGTATCACATCTTCTTTATCCATTCCCCTGTTGATGGACACTTAGGTTGCTTCCATGTCCTGGCTATTGTATACAGTGCTGCAGTGAACATTGGGGTGCATGTATCCTTTCAAACCATGTTTTTCTCCAGATATATGCCCAGGAGTGGGATTGCTGGATCATCTGATAGGTCTATTTTAGTTTTTTGAGGAACCTCCATATCATTCTCCATTGTGACTGTACCAATTTGTCTTTCCACCAACAGTGTAGGAGGGTTCCCTTTTCTCCACATCCACTCCAACATTTATTGTTTGTACACTTTTTGTTGATGGCCATTCTGACTGGTGTGAGGTGATACTTCACTGTAGTTTTGATTTGCATTTTTCTAATAATTAGTTGTGCTGAGCATCTTTTCATGTGCCTGTTGGCCATCTGTATGTCTTCTTTGGAGAAATGTCTGTTTAGGTCTTCTGCCCATTTTTTGATTGGGTTGTTTGTTTTCTTGATATTGAGCCACATGAGCTGTTTGTAAATTTTGGAGATTAATCTCTTGTTGGTTACATCATTTGCAAATATTTTCTCCCATTCTGTGGGTTGTCTTTTCATTTTTTTTATGGTTTCCTTTGCTGTGCAAAAGCTTTTGAGTTTAATTAGGTCCCATTTGTTTATTTTTATTTCCATTACTCTAGGAGACAGATCAAAAAAGATATTGCTGCAATTTATGTCAGAGAGTGTTCTGCCAATGTTTTCCTCTAAGAGTTTTATAGTATCTGGTCTTATATTTAGTTCTTTAATCCATTTTGAGTTTATTTCTGTGTATCAGACTCTGCTTTTTTTTTTTTCTTGCGGTATGCGGGCCTCTCACTGCTGTGGCCTCTCCCGCTGCAGAGCACAGGCTCCGGACACACAGGCCCAGCGGCCATGGCTCACAGGGTCAGCCGCTCCGCAGCATGTGGGATCTTCCTGGACTGGGGCACGAACCCGCATCCCCTGCATTAGCAGGCAGACTCTCAACCACTGTGCCACCAGGGAAGCCCCAGACTCTGCTTTTGATGGAACCCAAACCAAGACAATACTAAGTGTCTACTCTAGAATTTTAATGAAGATTCAGGTGCTTCATTGCTGCCTTGACTGCATGGGGGATGAAGGAAAGAATAGGAAACACCATTGGGCTTCTGAATATGTTTTATTGACCTTCAGAAACATTATCGTATTTGAGAGCATAACTGCCAAGTAATTTTTTCTGGCTTATCAGCATCCCAGGGCCACAGTAGTGTGGATAAGGGGAGTAGGGATGAAGGAAGTACTGCTATTTGTTTTATGTCCTCTATAGGGCTCTTTTTATGGATTACGTTTAATCCACTGAATAACCCTTAAAGATGGACATTAGAATCTCCACTTTGTAAAAGTCTGAGGATAAAACAATTAAATAACTTGCCCAAAGCCACAGTAACCAGTAAATGGCAGATTCCAGTTACTAGTGATTCCACTTCAAAGCCTGTGCTTGTTTATATCACTTCACTGGTAGTACTTTTAAATGGATAATGTTGTATTTAATTTATTTGTTCACATGTTCAATATTTTTTAAACTTTATTTTAAAAATTTTATTCAAGGTAATGTGTGTACATGGTACAAAATTCAAACATCCAGGAAGGTATGCAATGAAAAGCATATCTTCCTCCCACCTCTGATCCAGGCCTGTTGAGGAGGCTTCTGCTGTTATTGGTTTCTTGTCTATTCTTCCAGAGATTTCTTTATATATATGTATTATCTTATTTTTATTTTTTACATATACCATGCGCATTGCTCTTTTCTTTGTCTTGCTAATTTTCCTTAAAATATGTTAGATATCCTTTAAGTTGATTATAGAAAGTTGATTCATCATTTTTTTTTTTCTTTGCGGTACGCGGGCCTCTCACTGTTGTGGCCTCTCCCATTGCGGAGCACAGGCTCCGGACGTGCAGGCTCAGCGGCCATGGCTCATGGGCCTAGTCGCTCCACGGCATGTGGGATCTTCCCAGACCGGGGTACGAACCCGTGTCCCCTGCATCGGCAGGCAGACTCTCAACCACTGCGCCACCAGGGAAGCCCAACTCATTATTTTTAACTGTTGCAGAGTATTCCATTATAAGGTTGTATCCTAATCTATATCATATGTTAAATTTTATCATAGAAAGTATTAATACTTTTTGATACTGGTTGAACCAATTATTTAAAAATTCTTTTAAAACAAATTAGTGGCATGAATTATCTATAGCTTATAAAACACAAGGAATGTTTTCTAAAAACAAAAATAAATGGTCTTTTTATCTGTTAATGAACAGCAAATTTTGAAATGAGCAGAATTTCAATTCCTTTCAATTAGATATCTCTGTCTCTGTCTGTTTCTTCTGTCTTTCTCTTTTGCCCTTACCTTTGATAACCATCTTTTAAGATTATGCTATGTTCACTCTCAGAATCCTAAGGACTAAGTTTGGAAGTTATGGTCATTGTCAACTTAATTCCATTTCTATTGGTTCAGAGGACTTTTCCAGGCACCAAGTTCAGAAACTGTGTGCTTTTTTTTTTTCTGTTAACACTTATAGGATAGATATATTGGTTATGGATGTTTTTCAGGAGACATAAAAAAATTCAAAATGTGTACATAAGATGACTCCAAATAGTTATTCCTACTTTTCTTAGATTTATAAAGCCCTCTTAAAATTTGTGTTCAGAGCATACTTACTTGTATGACTAAAGGAAGATTCCATGAGTCTCCTGATGAAACTAACTAGTAAACTATAATTTGTAAAAGGTCTGATCTTTCATGTTATATTTTACTCTATCCTGTCTTGGAACTATGCTAGAATAAAGTCACTCAAGTTCAGTTTTTGAAAAGCTATCCATTAATGTTTTCTATAGGTACACAAATATTTTTCTTTTCTTTGGACTTTGAGATGATTATAGGTCCATGTGCAGTTTTGAGAAATAATACAAAGAGATTTCATGTACCGTTTACCCAGTTTCCCCCAGTGGTAACATCTTGCAAAATTATAGTACACTTGCACAACCCGGATGTTGACGTTGGTATAGTCAAGATAACAAATATTTCCATCACCACAGGGATTCCTCACGTTGCCCTTTTATAGCCACATCTACTTCCTTCCCACTCCCATCCTCTCTTTAACCCCTGGCAACCACTAATCTGGTCTCCATTTCTATAATTTTTAAATTTCAAGAATGTTTTATAAATGTAATCGTATAGTGTATACATATTTCTTTTTTTTACAGCTTCTTCAGGAATCAGAGTTAAATTTATAGATTATATTCCTAAATTGACAAAACACATTTTCTGTTTCACATTGGTCTATTTTTTTTTTCTTAATCAAATCACCCCTTAAGTAGTCAACATTTTCATTTGTAGACACTCATTCAAACTTACTGAATTAGATATGATTCCCTGGAAACCGACTTTGAGATGGAAACTTGTATATTGAAGGTCCATTGGAGCTTGGTCTCTTCCCTCAGTAGTTCCTTGTAAGGAACTGAGGAAGGTGGGATTGGTCAGAAGGAGAAGCCTCTCCACAGCACAGTTGTAACTGAGGTCTCAGCTCATCTACAGGGAGCACTGAAACGATATGGTCCTTCAGAGTTGTCCCAAATTGAGGGAAAGAGGCTAGATCTATATATTTGTATTCTATTTCCATTGATTCTTTGTATGCATTTTAGAATTAGCTTGTAGATTTCAACAAAGGATCCTGCTGTGATTTTGATTTGAATTGTGTTGAATCTATAAATGTATTTGAGGGAATTCCCTGGCGGTCTAGTGATTAGGACTCAGCACTTTCACTGCCAGGGCCTGGAACTAGGATCCCGCAAGCCAAGCAATGTGGCCCCTCCGCAAAAAAAAATCTATTTGGTAGGAATTGACACACTAAGAATATTGAATCTTCCAATCATTAAATATGTATATCTGTATTTATTTAGGTCTTCTTTGATTTCTTCTTTCATTGGTGTTTTGTAGTTTTCAACATATGTACAGATGTTGTATATATTTTGTTAAATTTATACACAAGTATTTCATTTTTGGTGTTATTGGAAATGATATTTAAAAAAAACCAAATTTCCAGTTGCGTTGCTAGTATACATTGTCCTGTGATTTTGTTAAACTGACTCATTAGTTTTGCTAGCTTTTTGTGCATATTCTTTAAATTTTTCTCCTTAAATAACAATGATATCATCTGTAGGGAGGGACAGTGAAGTTTTCTTTCTTTCTTTTAAATTGGTATGGCTTTTATTTCTTTTTCTTTCTCTCACTGGCTATGTCCTTCATTTAAATGTTAATTACAAATGGTGAGAACAGACATCTCTGCCTTGTTTCTTATCTTGGGAGAAAACATTTGGTCTTTAACCATTATGTATGATTTTAGCTATAGGTTTTTGGTAAGTGCCCTTTATTAGAGTGAGGAATTTCTCTTCTATTTCAGTTTGCTGAGAGATTTTATGGTGAATGGATGTTGAATTTTATCAAGGTTTTTTTTTTTTTTTTTTCCTGTGTCTACTGAGATGATGATAACAGTTTCTCTTTTAGTCTTGATGTGGTGAATTATGTTGTTTGATTTTTCAAATGTTGAACTAACCTTGCATTCCTGGGATAAATTCTATTTGGTCATGCTATATTCTTTTACAAATATACTCCTGGATTTGATTTGCTAATATTTTGTGGGAGTTGTTATATCTATGTCCATGAAAGATAATGGTTTGTTGTAACATCTTTGTCTGGTTTGAGTATTCAGGGTAATGGGCTAGCTTATTAAATGAGACAAAGTGCTCATTCCTCTTCTATTTTTTGGAAGAGTTTGTGTAGTGTTGACATATTAAATTCTTTTTTCCTTTTAAAAGTTTAAGAGATTTTACCGTTAAAGCCATCTAGGCCTGTAGTTTTCTTTGTAGGATGTTCTTAATTGAAAATTTATTTTCTTTAGTAGATACAGGAAAATTCAAATTATTTATTTCTTCTTGAGTAAGCTTTGGTAGTTTGTGTCTTTTAAGGAAACTGTCCATTTCATCTACTTTGTCAAGTAGATGTCCATGGGTTGTTTGTAGTAATATTCACTTATTATTTCTATGACTGTATTATCTGCAGTATTCTATTCTTTTTTCTTAATCAGTCTGGCTGGAAGTTTGTTAATTTTATTGATCTTTTCAAACTAGCTTTTTGTTTAATTGTTTTTTTTTCTATTTTCAAATTCATAGATTTCTGCTCTTCTTATTATTATTTCTTTTCTCTTGCTTGCTTTGAGTTTAATTTGCACTTCTTTTTCTTGTTTCTTAAGGTGGAAGCTTAGGTCATTGATTTGAGACTGCTTTTTTCCCCCAATAAAAGCATTTAATGCTCTGCACTTCTCTTTATGCATTGTTTATACATTGTGAGCTGCATCTCATAAAGTTTGGTATTTTGCATTTTTATTTTAATTAAAATATTTTCTAATTGCTCTTCTTACTTTCTCTTTGACCAATGGGTTATTTAGAAATACATTGTTTAATACCAAATATTTGGGGAAATTTTTGAGGTATGTTTCTGGTTTTGATTTCTAGTTTAATTCTGTCATTGCCAGAGAACATACTTGATATCATTTAAATTATTTTAAATTTTGAGGGGCTTGAATATTTCTTGGTGAATGATCTATGTGCACTTAGAAGAATATGTATTCTGCTGGTGTTGGGTGTCAGTTATATCAAGTTGGTTAATTGTGTTGTTCAGGTTCATTGTATCCTTACTGGATTTCTGTTTTTTTTTTCTGTTAATTACCATTGAAGTCACCACCTATAATTGTGGATGTGTCTATTTGTCTTTTCACCTCTATCAGTTTTTGCTTTGTGTATTCTAAACCCTATCTGTTAGGAATGTAAACATTTAGAATTGTTTTGTCTTCTTAGTGAATTAACCCTTTTATCATTATAATATTCCTTGTTTTGCTCTCTGCTTTTCCTGGTCTTAGTATAGTCACTCCAGCCTTCTTTTGTTGATGTTTTGTAAGATATGTATAGTTCCATCCTATACTTTTAATCTACTTACATCTTTAGGTTTAAAGTGGGTTTCTTATAGACACTATGCAGTTGGGTCTTACTTTTTTGCTGTTTGGTAATCTCTGTTTTTAAAATGATGAATTTTATCATTTATATTTAATGTAATAATTGACATGGTTAGAATTATATCTACCATTTTCCTAGTGGTTTTTTGTTTGCTCCATTACCTTTGCTCTTCTTTTTCTTTTTTTCCTTGTCTGCTTTGGCATTGAGTATTTTTAAAAATTCCCCTTTATCGCCATTACTTGGCTTATTATTTACGTTTCTTTTAAAGATTTTCTTAGTTGTTTCTTAGTACTTAAATATATATATTTATATAATCACAATCTAACTTCAAATAGTATCGTACTGCTTCACATATTACATAAGAACCTTACAACAGCATATTCCCAATCTGTCCCTCTTTCCTTTAATTTTCTATGCAATCTTTGTCATATACTTTACTTTTACATATATTATACTATAAACCATGAATTCATCGCTACTATTTTAAAGTTAGTCAGTTATCTTTTAGAGCTGTTAAAATGAGGAGAATACCTTTAACATTTACCTTTATTTTAATCATTTCTGGAGATGTAATTTCATTGTGTACTATCAAGTTTCTTTCTGACATTGTATTTCTTATTACTAAAGAACTTCTTAAAAAACATATTTTGTAGTGCAGGTCTGTTGGTAATGAATTCTCTCAGCTTTTGATAGAAAGATATTTTCAGTGGGTATAGGATTCTGAGGAGAGATTTTTTCCCCTCTTTTCAGGATTTTAAAGGTGTCACTCTATTGTCTTCTAGATTGTGTAGTTTATGACGGACAGTCTGCTATAATTCATGTCTTTTTTACTCAGTATGTTACATGTCTTTTCCCCCCATCTTTGTTTGGCCTTCTGAATTTTCTCTTTGTCATTGGTTTTCAGCAGTTTGAATATGATTTACTGAGAAGTGTGTGCCTGTTTGTACGTGTATGTGTGAAGGGCTGTTTTTTGTTTTGTTTCTTGTTTTTAGTGTTCATCCTTTTTGGGGTTTTCTGAGTTTCTTCGATTTGTGGTTTGCTATATTTCATTATTTTAGGAAAATTCTTGGCCGTTACCTTATTAAATATTTCTCTAGCTTGTTCTATTCCTCTTTTTCTGTTATGTTAGATCATTTGATATTATCCCACAACTCTTGGGTGCTCTGTTCTGTTTTATTCACTCATTTTCTTCTTAGTGTTTGGATAATACCTATTGACCTGTCCTTAAGTTCACTGTTTTTTTCCTTGAGTGTGTTGGTTCTACTGATGAGCCTGTTGAAGGCATATTTCATGTCTAATACCAGGTTTTTTTTTTTTTTTTTTGCGGCTCCGGACGCGCAGGCTCAGCGTCCATGGCTCACGGGCCCAGCCGCTCCGCGGCATGTGGGATCTTCCTGGACCGGGGCACGAACCCGTGTCCCCTGCATCAGCAGGCGGACTCTCAACCACTGCGCCACCAGGGAAGCCCCTAATACCAGGTTTTTATACATGTTAGAATATTTCCAGTTTTCTATTCCTTATAGTTTCCAAATATCTGCTGAAATTTGCTGTATGCATGTTGTCCACGTCTTCTCTTAAAGCTTTTCCCATATTAATTATAGTTTGATAGTTCCAACATCTGATTCTGATTTTGCTGATTGCTTTGTCTCTTGAAAGTGCAATTTTCCCTCATTTATTTTTAGTTTTTTAAAAATAATTTTTTTTTTTTTTTTTTTTTTTGCAGTACGCGGGCCTCTCACTGTTGTGACCTCTCTCGTTGCGGAGCACAGGCTCCGGATGCACAGGCTCAGCGGCCATGGCTCATGGGCCTAGCCGCTCCGCCGCATGTGGGATCTTCCCAGACCGGGGCACGAACCTGTGTTCCCTGCATCGGCAGGCGGACTCTCAACCACTGCGCCACCAGGGAAGCCCTAAAAATAATTTTTGATTAAATGTTGGGCATCATGTATAGGAAAGCAAAGACTTAGGTAAATAGTATTTATGACTGAAATCAGCACAACTTTTGTAATGCTAGGTCATATGTGTGTGTGTTTGTGTGTGTGTGTGTGTGTGTGTGTGTGTGTGTGTGTGTGGTTAAGGGAGTTGAGTTAATATAATCAGGAGCTGAGTCGGGTTCAGACTTGGCATCAAAGCTTCTAGGGTTACTCTTCGTTTAGGTTGGGACCTGAGTTACTGAAGGGTTTTTGGCAATGTTTGTGTTCTACTCTTAGCTTTTGGCTTTTCCTATGTAGCTGTGTCTTATAAGTGGTCTCTTCATGTTCATGTTTTTCCCCTACTGGTGATAGATTGTTTTTGCTTCTTACTTGGAGCTTGCTAGCCTGGTGGTGGGAGTTGGGAAGGTTTCTATTGTCGGGATTTGGCCTTACTCTTAGGCAAGCCCTGTATCCCTGAATCTTAGAGGTTAGACTTTCTTTGTGATCCTGCCCCTTTCTCCATCATAGCCAAACTCTGCCTTGTTCTGTGTCAGGTCTTGTGAAGAAGAGAGTTTCTTGCCTTTCTCCCAGTTATAGGAGGTCTCTAAAGGCCTAAGTTCAGGACAGGTTCCTACCCCTCCCCCAAAGGAAGAGAATTTTGGTTTTTACCCTTCCCTCAGCAACAGTGGGTTTATATATGTGCCTTTGGGGTGCCAGGCTTTGCTGCCTTTACCCCAGCAACCTAAAGATTTTGTTCTGTAGAAAAGCAGGGTGGGGCAGGGCTTTGTGTCTTTTCGGCTGTGGCAGGTGTTCCTGTTCTCCCAGCCTGCACCATTGAGGGAAGCTTTCTCTGGTCTTCTGCCCTACCCTTAATCTGTTTTATGCATATAACAGAGGTCAGAGGAGAAAAGCCAGTGTGAACTCTCTTTGTTTCTGCAGCCATCAGGGATTTTATATACTCATACTAGTGTACACTCAGTTTAACAATTTATTAAAAATTTTAGTTGAATTTTTCTTACATTCTTGTGTGGTGCCACGAGTCTCTCCTCTTGTGCTCTGCCACAAAGTAAGGCAGCATTTATGTTTTTGTCTCCTTAGAGATGTCTATCTCTCCTTATTATTTAAGGCTACTTGGTGGCCATGTATTTTTGCTCTGGTAGGTTCAAGAAAAGTTATGATTTTGTATTTTATCTGGATTTTGTTGTTGTTACTGTTCAGGTAGGGAGGCTCTTCCCAGCTTTCTAAATCATAGGTAGAAGTGCAGTTGCTTTAGTTGCATCTTTAAGGGGCCATTCCACTGCTCTATAAGGCCAGTAGTTCTGGGTAGTGTGGTATATGATATGTGTCCAGTGCCACACCTTTGCTGTAAAGTTGGTTTTGTGGCTTGATGCAGTGTTTTGTGGTATCTCATGTTGGTAAATCAGGCACTCTCTAAGTCCTTGGATATTAGTGCTGGCTTAAGCCATGGGGGCAGGAAAGGCAACCCTATAACCAGATCCAGGTTGTTCCCAGTGATGATCCCATTTAAGATGAATCTCTATTCCTTCAAAGGTGGAAGACTTCTTAGTCATCTTGCCACCAAGGGGATATTTGATCTCAAGGGATGGTGCCATACTGGGAGTTAGCATTGATCTCAGTTGCTGCCAGGTTGGACATTCAGCAGTGGCAATAGTTAGATCAACCTTGGTAAGTGGAAGCCCATGCTATTGGGTTCATGCATATCTTCCATTCCTGCTGCCACACTTACTTCATTAATGACCTATGCTAGCACTGGTGTTGGAAAAATACAGAGGTTGGATGACATCAACAGGCTAAGTCATACTGCCTCTGGTTATTTAGTACTTCTTCTCTGGTAAATGCTCCCTGGTGACAGTTAACCTGTAATACAAAGATCTTCATACTTTTGTGCTCACTCGCATGTATCCATCCACATGCCTTTCCCTTGAACTTCCTTGTTCCTTATCCTCCAATCCATTTTCTCCCTCCAGGCCCCTAAAAAACAGCCAGGACATTCTCTACTGCCCATGGGTCTGTGTATGTTCTTATCCTGGGCTACTACTCTTTTCACGTAAAGTGAATGGCAAAACACACTGCCTGGAGCTCTGTCCATTGGGAGGATTTTACTTTATTGCTCTCTTTCATGATCACTTCTGGGTGGGGTTTGTAGTGCAGCAGTACGTTTTTGGCTTTCACCCACATGCCGAGCTAACCCATATATGAACCAAGCCTGGCATTTTTCCCCCTCCATCAGTTAGTCAAATGAGGCTTCTCTCCATTCCACACAGCCATAGTTGAGATTTGAGTGAGAGGTGTCAGGCAATAGTGGTGGACAGTAGAGAGGGTATGACTCACTTGTTTATGCTGCTTACTTGTGTCCTCTGGCCCTGCTCATTCCCAATCCCGAATGTATGACTTCCATCTTACTTTGGATTATTGCTGTGCCTTCTCAGTGTAATGACTTTGGTCATTAGGTAATGATAGGAAGCTTCATCTGCATGGCTACTTGATGTTCCTATCAGGGCCTGTAGGATGATAGCAGATTAAATGGTATATAGTTCTCTGCTGCAGATTCCATATCTTTGCCCCAGATTACCTGGGATCTTTGGTCTCTTGTGGGAGGACTGTCCTGTGCATTTTAAAACTTTAGGAGCATCCCTTGCCTCTACCCATAAGATGCCAAGAGCCTCACTCCTTGCTTCCCTCATCTGTGACAAGCACAAATTTCTTCAGACGTTGCCAAGAGTTCCCTTCAGAGCAAAATTTCCCCTGATTGAGAACTACTGGTCTAGACAACCTGAGTTCCTTTTTGGACTATTTTTTTACATGGGGAGAGAGAGTTAACATAGCCCTAGGGCAAGATTCTAGGTGTATATTGTTGTCAGTCTCATGTGAATGTGAACTTCTGATCTTCTTTTATAGGAATGGAAAGGAATCCATTCCCCAGATCAGTGGCCTCATACCAAGTGCTCAAGGCTCTGTTTATCTGCACTAGCAAAGATAACCACATCTGGAACGGAGCTGCAGTTGTGGCTACTGCTTGGTTATATTTATAGTATTTTACTCTCATCTACCATGATCCATTTGTTTTTTTTTTAGAGGCCAGATAGGTGAATTAAATGGAGGTAACAAGAGGGACCATCACCCTTACATGCTTTACATCTTTGACGTGGTACTATTCTTGCCATTCTCTCCAGGAAATGATGTTGTTTTTGATTTACTACCTTGGCTGGGAGTAGGAGGCAGTTTCTAAGGCTTTTGCATGGATTTCTGCCCTATAATAGCACTTACCCCACAGATCAAAGAACCAATATGAGGATTCTGCTAACTACAAAGTATGTCTGGTCCAATTATATATTTGGACACTAGAAAATGATCAGTCCTGTGTTGAAGTACCCAGTGGTTGGAGTGAACCCAATTTGAACTACGGCTTGGCTAAAACACCATTTATTACCTTGCCCCCTTATGTTCGCACTTGAAAAGTGAAGTCATAATGGTGCTTTGGGTCCCCAGATATCAGTGTCGTTTCAGACCCTGTGTCCAACAGTCCTTAAAAGGTCTGAGTGTTCCTTTTCTCCATTGCATAATTTTCCAAGTAAATGGTGATACATTCATTTAGGGAAGGAACGGGAGAATTATTACCGAATACATTTGATGCAGTGTTTCAGGGTCCATCATCTCAGGGACCTGACCTCTCCTTCAGTCAGTAGATTTTGTATTTGAGAACTGGCTCAGGACTATATAAGAAATTATGACTTTACTAGACTGACTGCCCTTACTTAGTTTCCTAATCATCTATCCTTGACTTTAAAAAGTTGTATAAATTAAGCAATACTTTTGTTGATGCCCACAGTGTTTTGCTTCTGTGAACACTGTGTTCCAATAACCATCTCCAGGGCTTCCCTGGTGGCGCAGTGGTTAAGAATCCGCTTGCCAATGCAGGGGACACGGGTTTGATCCCTGGTCGGGAAAGATCCCACATGCTGTGGAGCAGCTAAGCCCGTGCACCACAACTACTGAGCCCGTGCTCTGCAGCAAGAGAGGCCGCTGCAATGAGAAGCCCGTGCACCGCAGCAAAGAGTAGCCCCCACTTGCCGCAACTAGAGAAAGCCCACGCGCAGCAACAAAAACCCAATGCAGCCGAAAAATTAAAAATAAATTAAAAAAAAATCTCCATATCTCTTTGGATATTGAGGTGCCCTGGTTGCCACTTTGGTCTTGCCATTCATCACAATAATTGGGCCCACTTTGCCTCTGATGGTAACGTGTTATCAGTGGACGTCTTTTATCTCAGGTTCTGGAGTTTCTCTTCTATAACAGTATCTCCTGCCGTCAACTCTGGCCTACAGAGTACACACTGAGCTTCTCCTTGATGCTGATGTCTCTTTCCTTAACACATTCCATATAGGTAACTGGTAAATGGACTACTCTGGTCCCTTTCATGAACATGGCTGACGGGTTTTCTGGACTTAAAGTAGTATGCCCATTCTAGCATAGCTCCTTCTATCGTCTTTTTAATTTCCTTTGTCCAATATTATGGCAATTCTGTAATTTCTACTTTACTTAGTGTGGGCCACTGATTTCCCAAACTTCCAGGAGCTATCATAGCACAGTGTGTTAGAATTGTTTACTGGGATCCTTACCACTGAGTAACCTACTTATGGTAGTTGGGGGATGGGTAAATCAGCCTTGAAGAGGGGGTTTGGGTGGAGTACCAGAGTCTCCACTCGCTAACTTACTCAGAATCACAATATACCTGCTGTTACCTCCTGTATTAGTGTAGCAGTGGCCTTTGTCAAAAGCAATACAATCTACCCTGGTAGCATAATTTCTAAACACGTGACTCAAACAACATAATAAACAGAATTTAAAGATGACAAGCTCAAGCATCAAAGAAACACAAGATATATTTACTGAAGGAACGCTTTAAACGATATGACAGAGATATGGGAAATGGCAACTACAATCAACAGACTAACCAGTGAACAGGTAGGAGGGATGCCTCCAGCCAAAGAGAAAAGTTAGTCCCTTTATTTAAATAATTGTAATATAAAAAATCCAGAAACTGTATTCACATATGGACACTGTGCTGAGGTCTGTTCATTATTATTTGGCCTTTTCAATCCAATAGAGAGATTATAGTCACTATAGCCAAAACCATCCTTTATTATACAATATAATGATGATAGCAACCATTTACTGGGTGTTTATGATACCAAGTGTTTTATAAAACATTAGCTCCCTAATTACTGATGTGTGCATGTGAAGGGGTGACTATAAGGAAATGACACTTGTCAAAGCTGTCACCTTCATGGTTATATACTTATTCCAATGAAGTCAATTACCGTAATCCAAACAGTTCCATCACTCCTGTTTGGGGATTGCTGTCAGAAACTGTGAACATTACCGTGAAGTCCTTGATGTGATACATCGTTATTCTCTGCAAGAGGATTTGGTTATTTGAAAATAGTTGAGTCATTCAGAGCCAATCTTGGTGAATAATTTGGAGAGGTATTCAAAGTAGGTAACATGATTTTAGTTCTTTAAAGTAAAAAAATTGACTTATTGACTATTAAGCACCAATAATCTCAGTTTTCTTGGATGTTTGTAAACCATCCCTAAAGCGTTTCTCAACAAGTAGTTCCAGAATGTGCTCTGAGCAATGACAGCATTGTTGGTACTCCTAAGGGGAGTACCTGAAGAGTGATACTTCCTTAGATTAAATTCTATTAATTAAATTTATTTTACTTTGTACACAAAGAACTGGAGGGGAAGTAATGTATTGATTTAAAAATAGAAAGGTATATTTCCTCAAATTAAAAAATGTGAGTTTATCCATTTTCTACTCAAGTCACATTTGTTCTGCCCAGTCTATTTTATAATATAAGGTGATAGACTTGTTTGCATATACTTTATCTTTAGAATCTTTTTAAAATTGAAGTATAGTTGATGTATAATACTATATGTCACAGGTGTACAGTATAGTGATTCAAAATTTTTAAACTTTATACTCCACTTACAGTTATTATAAACTATTGGCTATATTCCTTGTTGTGTAATATATCCCTGTGCTTTGTTTTATACCTAATAGTTTGTACCTTTTGCTCCTCTACCCCTACATTGCCCCTCCCCCCCTTCCTTGTCCCCACTGGTAGCCACTAGTTTGTTCTCTATATCTGTGAATCTGCTGCTTTTTTGTTATATTCACTAGTTTGTTGTATCTTTAGTATTCCACATATAAATGATATCATACAGTATTTGTCTTTCTCTGTCTGACTTATTTCACTTAGCGTAATGCTCTCCAAGTCCATCCATGTTGTGGCAAATGACAAAACGTCATTCTTTTTTATAGCTGAGTAGTATTCCATTGTGTGTGTATCTGTGTGTGTTATATGTATGTGTGTGTGTGTATATATATATGTATATATCTCACATCTTCTTTATTCATTCATCTGGTGATGACACAGCTTGCTTCTATATATTGGCAATTGTAAATAATGCTGCTATGAACATGGATGTGCATGCTTCTTTTCAAATTAGTGTTTTTGGTTTTTTTCGGATATATACCTAGGAGTGGAATTGGTGAGTCATATTGTATTTCTATTTTTAGTTTTTTGAGAAATCTCCATACTGTTTTCCATAGTGGCTGCACCAGTTTACATTCCCACCAAC